>NC_088649.1:4378967-4408967 GCF_964019385.1 Sycon ciliatum | reverse complement strand
CAGTACCGTACCAACACTCATGGCATGCAGGGAGTGGACCGGGAGAGGATAGATTCCTATTTCGCATTGCCCAATCACCCTCTATAAACCAGCACCCTCTATGAACCAGCACGATTTTCAGTAGCCAAAATGTCCTCTTCATGCACTTTGCAGCAGTAAATCAGATTTGCTAATCCAGCACCCTCCCTAATCCAGCACAACTTCCGGGGCACGAATGGTGCCGGAGTATTTTTTATTGAAAACCACAAACCTTTAGACATGTGAATGTGCATATGATATACAGTGTACATACGTGTGTATAGAGAAGGCAATATACAGTCAACTTCGTTTATAACGACACTCGGCGGGGCATCAAAAAGGTGTCCTTATTCGCAAAGTGTCGTTATACCCGAAGTCTCATTATGTATTGCAGTGGGATGGGACTGTGCTCTGGGCATGGAAATTCTGTCGTTATTCGCGAATTGTCGTTATATCCGCAGTCGTTATTAGCGATGTTGACTGTAAACTGACCACTGTATAAAGGGAACAGTGACTTTCTCACAGACCTGTCTCCACTGACCTTAGTTGAACACACTCTCCCTGGTCCGCTGGCGATCTCCACAGGAACTGCAGTTCGCCGATGGAGCCGGGCTTGCGCTTGAACTGCTGCCCGCTGGTCACCACATTGTTGCACGTGGCCATCAGGCGTGCCTGCAATGGCAGATAGCGGCCGGGAAACTCCGTGTGTATGCTCTTGCGCTCGCTGACCGCACACACGTGAAAGTCCTGGAACTCGACGCTCGTCTGCAGTCGAACTGTCAAACACAAAGGGTGGGAGAAACATACAGCAAAATAGACAGGTTAAGATGCACGTTATCTCTGACGTGACGCGAACATTCAGCTCACGTTATTTTGGCTCGCGCGTCGAAAACCAACGGGAGTGACCTGCAGCTCACGTCGAAATTTGGAGTTTTACGCCAAATTTGACATGAAATTGCGCATCACATCGGAAATAATGTGCATCTTAACCTCTCTAATACAACGTACAGCAAAACTCAGAATATGGATACAGGACATGTATTGTCTGTATCATTTCTAAGTCACCTGATCATTGTCATAATGAAGTTGAAGACACCACTGCAGCTGTACTTATGGTTGATTAGCCCCCGTCCCTCACACAAACAAGTCAACAAAGCGGCATCTTTGGATTGAGGGGTGCTGGTTTCGAAGCAACTGGTTTGAAGCTCAAAGTAGAGCTGCTGTTAGCTCAAAGTAGAGCTGCGGTTAGCTCAAGGTAGAGCTGCGGTTAGCTCAAGGTAGAGCTGCTGTTAGCTCAAAGTAGAGCTGCTGTTAGCTCAAAGTAGAGCTGCGGTTAGCTCAAAGTAGAGCTGCGGTTAGCTCAAAGTAGAGCTGCGGTTAGCTCAAAGTAGAGCTGCTGTTAGCTCAAAGTAGAGCTGCTGTTAGCTCAAAGTAGAGCTGCTGTAAGCTCAACGTAGAGCTGCAATGCTAAATGGATGTAATATAGCTCAAGTCAGAGCTGCAGCAAATAGCTAGATAACACCAGTTGTGAGAGTGGACCCGATCAGTGGGTACGATAATCATAATGATTGTGTGAATAAGTTGAATAGGGAGGGATGGTGGGAAAGCAACACTGCGGAAGCGCGATCTGCTGTCTGGAAGAACACAACAGGGCAAGCGAGATTTGTTTTCTTTTCAGCAAAACGGGCTGAGTGCCATTTGTGATTACGCAGCAAAGCAAAGCGCATGACGTCAGTCTTGAAGGCAGCAAAGAGTAATGCAGTGCAGTGTGCGCGCTAGTTCGGATTGTTGCTAACGAGTACTAGCACAGCTAGTACCCCATTATTATAGTGGTAAAGACACACCTGGCAATATGGCGATAAACACACATATTAATCAACCTGATCATTGTCGACCTGTTATAAAACTCTGAGTTATGACGTCAATCTATCTATCTATCTCTCTCTCTCTCTCTCTCTCTCTCTCTCTCTCTCTCTCTCTCTCTCTCTCTCTCTCTCCATCTCCCGTAGTCATGATTATTCCGAACAGAAAACCATCTCTCTATCTCTGAATCGAGAGAATATCTGCTGTGCAATGATACCCTCAGTTCCGTGACTCTGGACACCTGTCACCAAGGCAACTAGGAAGAAAAGGACCAAGGAACTTCAATTATTTACGCTATAATCATGTCCACTAACACCACTCGTACTATACACACAGCTCATGCGATAGCATAGCACGTCACTGACCGACTAATCCTTGGCTCTCCATCCGAGTCCATCCTTGCAACTACTGAGAACGACTCATAGCCGACCACTAGCGCACTTTCCTCCCATCTCTACTTCCGTATTGGCCACGGGTCATCGTGGATACAGTCACACCTCGCTTATCCGGTCCTCTATTATCCGGATCCCTCGCCATCCGGAAGAAAATCGTTGGTTACCGATTTACAGCGTATGGTATGCATACATACAGAATGTGTGTTCGATTATCCGGTTCCCTCGCCTATCCGCATATTTTTGTGGAAAACGGATGTGTGCGGTTAAATTAAGCCAGGTCTGACTGTATAAAGAAATATTTAAAATAATTGTTGCGCCCTGTACCGCGGAATTTCTCCGCTGCCTCCCGTGTGTTTCTGCGACACGACCGACAATGCGTCTTCCGTCACCCAGACAGCCAGACTGCCTGTGGCTATGACTGCGGGTCAGTCATTCCCAGCACTCAGCAGCAGCAATCCCGTGTTGTAGTTAATTGTGCAGCTACTAGGTGCACTGTACACTGGCCGTGCCACGCACTCAACAATTATTTAGTTACATGCAGACTGCCAGCGGATCAGTCATTCCCAGCAGTGCACTCAGCAGCAGCAATCCGCTACAGGGTCAGTGTACTGTACAAAGCTATCACGGACTGACTGGAAATCCCTTCACCAGCATGCTGTCTCCATAGTCCACACTCTTTGAGGCAGTCGACGGTAAAATTTGGCCAGTTTTCGAGTCCGCAGTCGATCCTTCGCCTTGGGCAACACGCCAAAGCACTCCGCGGTGTGTTTCTGAGCATTTCTGCAGGGGTTGCTTGCTTCGCCACGAGTCGCCAGTACTTGTACTTGGCCTTGGGACACGGCATCACCGCACATGTCACTGATAGCGCAGTTCCGTTCCTCTAACATGCCACAAAATAATAATGTAGAAAGGCCATTGTTTCGCCTGCGTGAAGTCTGTAGTCGCTTCAAGAACAGCAGTGGTGTGACTGTGTGAGGCAGAAACTCGCTGGACTACTGGATTACACGTTGCAGGGTGTTTTGCGGGCAAACCAGAGAGGACGACTCCCTGGGATAAATCAAATATCCGCAGCGAGACGGCGATGGCAAATATACTGGTAGTTAGTGCAAAGAGCTTGCAGGATGCAAGTGACGGAACAGAAGAAGACCACGGCTGCCGAGCGCTGCTACCGGTAGATCTACTCAGACTATTGCTAATACTGGCTTGGACTGGACCGCAAGGTCGCTGGACCGGCAGAGGTCAAAGTGAGTTCACGTTACGTCGTTGAGCAGTGAAAAATCTAACGATGCTGCACTCAAACTCAGCCATAACGCTACATCGGCTGGGGGGTTTTGTTCGTAAACCCGTCAACACTCGGCAACAGACTGCCTGGGCCCATGGGGTAGCAGTCCAACGGCAAGAAAGATAATGAGGTCCGAGCCTACACAGGAATGCTGGGAATACGCGGTTTCGGAACAGGACAGAGATGAGAGCAGAGTTTGAAAGCATTAGCCCGCCATGGATCTAACGTTAGAATGCACATACACTTGAGCTAAAAGGTCAGAGTTGGATCAACCACGCACCACGAAGATTCACCGTCGCTCCGTGACAACCGTGATAGCAATAACAATCATAATCATTACTGATTAGAACTGATGTCGATGCCACTACACTACGTCTACCTGTACATAGACTCTACCAACTAATCAAGTCACGACTCACAAGTGCCTGACAACTGTTCGTTCGTTCGCAGTGCAAGTGACCAGGTGTCATCATGATCACAGCCACAGGTTTAGCGCTGGCACTAGCGGGAGCTGTGCCGTCCCAAATTTGATAATAATCTGGAGCCTCAACAAATTGAAAATAATATTAATCGGCGAGGAGACAAAACCGTACAAGGAGAGTGTAAACGCGCTCATCAGCAGTCACAACGCAGCAGTCGAGCTAGGATTCAAACGTTGTTTCCTTCTCCTGAACAAATTCCTTCCCTTTCATTTCTAAATCACGCACGTGAGTAGCGATGAATCCGAGACCCTTGGTCCTGGTCGGAGGAGTCACTTCTGCCCCGCCTCCACTTCCATCCAATATGCGACCGCCCAACACCTTCGTCGCTACGTCCGATGTACCGATCTACCATGGGCGAGTGTCTGAGTACAGCCGAATGTGGCTGACCTTCGTCAGACCAACTAGCTTTTTTCCGGCCGGCGCCCTGTGCATAATAACAACAGGTTTCAGCTTCACACTCAGGTGGCGACCGTGATGGTGAATTCATGCATTCTATTGGCATTTCGAGCAGATAGTTGACGAGATAATTATACAATGTACATGTATGTACCGGTAAGGGCACTCATACGCGATTCAATGTGCTGGTTGCGTGGAGTTACTATTGGCATCATCGCCGGTAACGCGCTCAACGAAGCGAAACTAATGAATGTATCTTTGGTGTTCTTCCTTCTTTCCAAGTCGTATTGATTGTAATGAACGTAGATGTACACATGACAATAAAATTTATGAATAGATGCACGAGGCGCTAAATGTACAATCATGTAGATGTTGTTGTTGACTTTTATTTTTGCTTCACCACTTGTACAGGCATGATTGCCTTCTCACCGTGCCATAGGTCCGATGTACAGATGAATGGCCCATCTCGTGTTGGTACCAACACAATGTACAATGTACTCCAGCGCTGGCAACTGAAATCCGACCCCTGAGCGGTGCGCTCACATCGCAAAGACCCAACACGGGATTGTAAAACTACGAAAATATACATGTAGAGGCCGCTAGAATGTGAAGGCATCGCTCAGGGGTCGGATTTCAGTTGCTATCACTGTAGTACTTGTATATTGGCTATAGCTAGCAGCAAGATAAAAGACTTTCTCTTGCAAGGCCTGTCGTCTAATTCTAGTCATGAGTGAGCCCTGAATGGCGGTACGCTCCGTCCTGCTGTTCAGTGGATGGCATGTCGTGGTGGCCTGCAACGCTCGCGGCTATCATTACAGCTGCGCTGGTCCTCAGTCAGGCACGGTGACCTTCGTGGTGTGTGTCCAAGTGAGACTCTTTGGTCCATGCTACTGTCCATTCCGCCGTGAGGATGCGTCCCACGTGCCCACGCAGAAGGAGCAAGCTTAAATGGCGCCTGGTCAGTGCGAGTCTGTCAAATCAGCGCTCAGTGTCAGTTGTCACCAGTCCGCTGCTGCAGCTTGAGTGGTGTGAGAAATACCCATTCGCCTGTCACCATGCACTGCTGAATGTGGTCCGTGAGCTGATTTAGCCTGCTGAATACACTAACACACTGCTGGTGCCAGGCAGTGGTGGTGGTCTCACGTCCTTGCAAGTTGCAATGGCTTGAGCCCGTGCGTAGTGAGCCAGAGAAAAGCAATAAAGAATGCCATTATCTACTTGCTCAATCCCAGCTCGTACCAGCCATCGAGTACGCGTGCAGTCCTGGCGCATGGCGCGCAGCTTACATGACAACGGGTCAATCTGGCTGTCAATCACCTGTCAAGAGGCCAGTGTCGCGCGGACTGCACTCCAGCAAATATCATTGCACTCCCGAATCATCAAGCAGTACAGCGCTCTCTGCCGCCTCCTTTCGAGGACAATTCCTCGTCAGCGAACGTTCAACCTCTCATCAAACGGGGTCATCCTCTGCTATAGCAGTCGTAACCATTGGACATTGAAACTGGACATGATGCTGATAATGTTTCTCGGAAGCCATAATTATAATGCGATCTCTGTTCAACATAATCATTCTCCCTGACTCGTCAAGAATGCGGCTGCGTGATGTGATCATCAACGTGTTAAATCTCATGGGACATGGGATGCGTGCTTGCCTCATCAATGACGCGGATGATAAACACCGCCCAGTGTGACTTGCGTGTGGTCATGAGATGGAAGATAAGATATAGAGTTGTGTATGCGCGCGTCGACAGGGCGTGAATCCGCTCTCGGGTAAGTTCATAATAATTAATCAGTACTAATAACATACTTGTTTTGCGGTGACTATGGCTGCATTGGCGTTTTGCGCAACAATATCCTCCTTCCGAGTTCTCGCTAAAAGCCAACTTCATTCAGCACAATCACTTTTCAATCTTGGGTGAAGAAGATCCACATGTATAGATAAACGTTTGAGACGCGGTACAGAATTGCCCGTCAACTGTCCAACTCCACAGCATGGCCGAGACATACCGTTCACGCCAATATTTACATGTACATGCAGTTGGGAACAACAACAACAACCTGTCTTGGTGACTGAATGAATGGATAAAATTAATGACGATGTGAGAGTTCGTGTGCGTGTGTGTGTGTGTGTGTGTGTGTGTGTGTGTGTGTGTGTGTGTGTGTGTGTGTGTGTGTGTGTGTGTGTGAGAGAGAGAGAGTCGGTGAATGAGTGAGCGTGTTGTTGACTGAAGTGAGTGAGACCAAGATGCATGTCCATTGTACATGTCGACACAAAGAAAACGAAACTGGACGATAATCACGAGGTAATGGGCAGGCATGCGAGCAAAGATACAGGTGGGCGATGGGGTTCTACAGTCCGTGACGGGAATGTACACCTACACATCTCGCATGTACATGCGTGTACATGCGAGATGTGAGAATGGGTGTCAAGAGAGTAGATGGCAGGCAAGATAACAGACTTGCAAGTGAAACTAGAAGAATATCTACATTTACACCAGTGGCATATCAACTACTGAACTCTCGCAATTGCTATGCCTGCTCCTTGTCTTTCGTTCCTTTTTTATAATACCCTTGCTGTACTCTTTCACGGACACACGACATTTCGTTTATGAGTAGGAGACACCCTCGACAGGCCTAGAGCCTCTGGGCAATCCTTAGAATACAATAAGTTACAAATACAGTTAAACCCTACTTGGCAAGTACAAGTAGGTGTAGGTGTAGGTGTAGGTGTAGGTGTAGGTGTAGGTGTAGGTGTAGGTGTAGGTGTAGGTGTAGGTGTAGGTGTAGGTGTAGGTGTAGGTGTAGGTGTAGGTGTAGGTGTAGGTGTAGGTGTAGGTGTAGGTGTAGGTGTAGGTGTAGGTGTAGGTGTAGGTGTAGTTGACTGAACCAAGGAACATCCCCCCCCCCCCCCTTCCCCCTATCGCATGCCGATATCCTCGTGGTCATACTTCAGACAGTCCCTTACTCTCCCTTCGGCTAGCGCATGACTCTTGATGTATTGAGGATGTTGAGCGGCTATCGGTAAACCACCTCTGACCTCGGTGCTATAATAGTGCATCCCCGATTGCACCTAACCACATTCTTGCAAGAAGAGCACAAGGCTTATCGCCGAAGTCGCTACCACAAAAGGTATATTCCATATTTGCTTCTTTTTCTTTTCTTTTTGACTTCTTACTCTTTTCTGCTAGCCGCGGTTGGCTATAAAAACCCTGCAATCGCCACACAACGTGGTCATTGGCTACCCCAGCCATGTATTGCTTGGAATAAAACTAGAAACCACAAATCAAGAACACATTCGAGTTGTTGGCAAAACCTACCTCGATACATTTCGTTACTGCTAACTGTGGATAGAGTGACTGGCGAGCTTTGGCTCCGCGTGAGCAGCAGTTCCACGGGGCCACTGGCTGCCTTGTTGCTGAGTCGGGTGCACGGACACAGCTCACACTGCGCTAACTGAGCTCGGCAGTACGGAGCGTGCGATGTCAAGACGAGAACAACCACCGCGGCCAGGAGGATGCCCGACGTTGGCGATGGTGATGGCGAGGAAGGTCGGCTTGCTAGAACAGCCATATTTGTATTGGACCCCGTGAGGCCAGGAGCAGACAGCACAGCGAAGAAAGTCCACTCCGCGTCCCCGCTGGTACGATAACGTTGTCTCCACCCACCTCAAGATATCACACAGCTATAATAATAATACTACTACTATTACCGCAGTGTTAGTGGCTATTAGATAATTATAATGTTCAGAGCGAAACACGCGATGCTAGTCTAACCCTCACGGCTACCAGTGTACAGGAGATAAAGACAGTGTCTATCTTCAAGAGGAATTCTTTCAAAATGCCAAGGTACTCTTCTGCGGATGAAGCGTACCGCACCAACAGCACCTCCGTTACTGAGCGCACTGCCGAGAGGAGGTGGGTTGTTTGTTGCTGGCGATAGTGTGCGTGATATGTGAGCACAGAGGGCTGGGCCTACAACTAGCCCGTCCCCTGCCTTGTATGGTGTGTGTACACACAGGTGGTCTTGCCATACATGAGCATGCCATGCTTGCAGGGACATCTACTGTGGCACGTCTCCCACCTGTGTACCTCTCGATGTGCCAAGGGCAGGAATGAATGGGGAGGGCGAGAGGGAGCCGAGTGTGGAGTTGTGACCGACTTGCGCTCTCTTCCGCGGGTGGCTGGCTGTGACGAATGGGTGGTCTGTTTACCGCCAACACGATACGGACGTTCCACTGAGCATACAGTCATGTAGGCAGAACGACGGCTGGCATTATGTAGACAGCAATGCAACGACATACACGGCTTCTGTAGGAGAGTGCTCAACAGTTCAAACGCTCGCACATAGACAATGCCATTGTAATACTAATAGTGCATAATCGACCGTGCCAACTGGCAACAGTTTGAACTCTGGACCATTTTCTCCAGTCCATGTATGCAGGGTGTATTATGAGTTCCATGTTGTGTTGTGTTGACATGCGTCTTAGCGATGGTACTTGTGTGTCCACACTTGCATCGTGTACCCGCTAGTGGTGCACTTGAGCAACACGATCGCACGCTAAATTGCCGTCACTGACCTGCAGACGGAACTGATCATCGCTACATCATCGCTTTCCCACGGCCCATTGAACTTGACGGTGTGCCGAGGGTATTTAGGCCGCTCTCTAATACTATATTGCACATTGCACCTCTGCCACTACCGCACTAGGTCACGATGCTGGTGCTGATGGAGCTCGGCTTG
The DNA here is from genome assembly GCF_964019385.1 of Sycon ciliatum. NCBI lineage: Eukaryota > Metazoa > Porifera > Calcarea > Leucosolenida > Sycettidae > Sycon > Sycon ciliatum. The sequence goes on along the minus strand of NC_088649.1, from coordinate 4,399,791 downwards.
GGGCAGTGTGGTGAAGCTCCCGACCACTGAAACACGTACAAGCACACGCGCACGCACACACGCACGCACACACACACATGCTGGACTCTGGCAGACTGGAACCTGCAAGCGTACCAAATGACACAATAGACGGGCTATAGACTCGGAGGCGGATCGGAGTGGGTGGACGGTCGACGGTCGCTAAAAGACGACTCCCATGCAACTGCCACCGCCACCGCCACTGCCCAGTGTCTACAGTTACCATGTTAGGGAATTCGCCAATCGCCATGCGTATGACGTAATGCACCTATTATGATGTCCATTCAAAACATACAAATCATAACTAACTTTGTCATAAGTCGTTTGTGTGTTGATGGAGATGTACAATAATAGAACATCCATGTACAGGACACTAGTCACTCTGGTATCCCATACGTATGGTACGTTCGGGCCTGGTTTTAAACGCTAATGAGTCCACAAAGGACGAAACAGTTTTGTCCGCAGATTATTGTGCAGTACACATTAGAAAAGTGGAGCAAGGCTGATTCGTCGTTACCGGCTCTAAGCTTCAGGTTCGGTGCAATCCAATCAGACATCATCATTGGGGAGGGGGGGGGGGGGGGGGGCGGGGGTACCCTCCGTACCAGTAGGTTGGGGACTCTTTCTGGCTAACGACAACATTATCTGCCCTCGTTGTAAGATCACGGTGACTCTCGCAGTTAGAGCATTCTCTTAGCCTGACCTTGATACTTTGAGAACGGGTTTATTGACTTTATTGAAGTTTATTCACAAAGCCGCTCCGAGGCTGACCATTGGTACATGCTTTTCTGTCCACTACAAGGTAGACTCCATTGCGCTCACCATTGATTAGGCCAGTTACTCTGACCCTCTGCACAAAATCAATGCAGCTGATACGACCTTACAAAGTCCAAACAGATACAAGTACATGATTGTACATGTATTTCAAAGTACATGTGTTGTACAGTCGTGGCCAAATAAATCCGACGCGTCAGTCATGCAAAAGCAGCGCCGCGTTTCCACTTCAATAACATCAGCCACGGTACAAAGCTCCATCCGAGGCGGCCGCATGAGCCCCATGAGCCTCGCCGCTGCCTTTACCTCATCGGTTGGTTGGTTGGCGGGCTGGTTGGATTACTCGCCCAATAAACGGGAACTAGACCCCATGATATAACGGCGAACGGACCAGCCGCATTTAGAACTTAAAGGAATGTGTTGAGGCTGAACGCTTCGTGTACATGTACATGTCATTAGACTCACTACGAAAGAAAAGGATCTGACAGAGGAGTCGAGCGAGTATCAGGGATGGCAGGGTGGTCAAGGAGAGCTAGCGGGCAGGCTAGTCAGAGCAACAAACAGACAAAGGGCTAGTCAGAGCAACAAACAGACAAAGGGCTAGTCAGAGCAACAAACAGACAAAGGGCTAGTCAGAGCAACAACACGCTAAGCAACTTCTGCTAAACTTCTTCTGATTTGCTGTCTCATCCGGCGGCAGTGCAACTGAAATCGAAAGTGAAACTGATGGATTGAGTGATTCTACCACATGCGATGTCAAGGAGAAAAGGCTGATGATGATGACTGCATGTACTGCTGTATTCGACTTGGCACATTCAAACGAAATAACCACCGAGTCAAGTGATGGCGAAGGCTTTGTCTACAAAACTGCAACCGGAAAGATAAACTAACATGAGGCATACGCTACGTCGCGGTGGGCCCGGCGCATCGAGAGTTCAACAAACAGCTTTACCCGGCGAGGCTAGACTCGTGAGCCATGTTACGACGTCACCGCTCACGAGACAAGGTGCTACAATATGCACTGGAACTCAGTCACTAACTGAAAGGAAATCTCATGTTTAATATGATGTCTCTTGTAGCTGGCCCGGGGAGTGGCGAAGTAAGTTATGAATGTGATGTCTCTTGTAGCTGGCCCGGGGAGTGGCGCAGTAAGTTTCATACCTACCAACCATCCCGATTTGGCCGGGACCGTCCCGATAGAGAGGGTGGTAATAGGCATCCAAAAGTGCATTTTTCTCATGCCTCATGGCTACAGTTGTATACATTCCTATACCTAGGTTTTTTGTGTTTTTTTTTACTAGAGCCACGTAAACCCGTCATGTGTGAACCATGAATAAGGGGAGTGGTTTTTGGAAGAAACTTATGGGCACCCCCCTTGACCATGATCCTGGCTACGCCCCTGCTGAGAAACTCAACTGAATGTCATTGAGCAGTGCTAGCATGCTGTACATTCCACAATGACATGTATAATGCACTAGTACCGGTAATAATAATAATTCAAGGGACGACTCGGCGCGGCTCACAAGATGGCAGAACTCATTCGCCTTCAGCTTCTGCAGTTCATGCGCCGCACTGTGGGAAGCAAACAACTATGTACTAGCCTTCTCGACTACCGGTATACAATAGTAATACTATGTAACTATGTTCATGTCGTTGAATGTTTCAATGCTGTATCAGTTTGGTGCTACCGGTAAATTATGTATGTCACTGACTGTCCAAAGTCTGATCTACAGGACTTGTACAATGTAGTTGGTGGACTCTACCGTATAACTAACTACCCCCACGGTTTTCACTACCCCCACTGTTTTCCTTGTTTTCTCAAGAAACCTGGGCTCAGTCACCATCTGGTGGGTCCTGGCCGCAGGCGGCTTCTCTACTGAGTTCTGAAAGATTTCCCAGAGGTTGAATGACCATGTACCAAGGTCTTGTACCGTTGCAAGAAGCTACTCCAGTATGAGGAGTAGTTATGTACTCTTGGTATGATCAAGAGAACAGAACTGTTTATGATTGTACTCTTGGTATCATCAAGAGTCCACAACACATGCATGGAGAGTTATGGACTCTTGATGCAGTATTACACATGGGTACAGGTTAGCATTTTACCGTTCACGTAACTAACTTCGACCGTTGGCCTGTACCGTTTTTTGTGTGTTTAGCGTGTGCTGTCTCTTTTTTTGTGTTCTAGCAATCTCACTGCCAGTTCTTTTTCCATTGTTCAAAGCATGCAGCTTTTTTTGCTAATGTTATTTTTCCTAGCTCTTTCTTCTCTTCTCTTCGATCAGTTTCTCCCTTTTTCGTTCAAAATCGCTCCCTCGCACGTTTGTGCGTGTGTGTGTACGTGTGCCCGTGTGTGTAAATATTTCAGACTTTGCAGCCGAGGTACTGTTTATCCGATATGTCAAAATACGGCTGGTAAATAATAAAGCACCTGAGATTGTGACAATGCAGGGTCTCCGACAATGGCATTGTACGTTGTCCTTATAATTATGCCACACATGAAGTGCATGTTGGAAAGGGTGGACACACCCAGGCCCATGAAGTATGTTATACCGGGACATGCATCCTGGCAGATATACATGATTGTTTCACTGATATCAGCAACTGTTACCAAGAGAACTCTTGCCGATGCCGTTGCCCATACCTGTGGCAAGAATATTAATTTTATAAGCTACCAGAGCTAACATGTATACTCTTGCCTGTACTGACGTGACAATCTCTTAGCCTGTTAACGTTTACTTTCCCTACTACATTGGCTACAGAAAGCGCATGCCCCCACCATGCACACTATGCAAGCACACACACACATACACACACGCACACACACACACACACACACACACACACACACACACACACACACACACACACACACACACACACACACACACACACACACACACACACACACTATCCGGGATCAGGAATGACTTTGGACTGTCAGGTGTTATCATTACACGTGGTAAAGACAATGACGTCATGCTACAAAAATATGATGTCATCAGAGAGGTGATACGTACACTGCTGAACATGATGGAGAAAATAATAGGAAAGCATGAACAACAGCAACTTGGTGAAACCGACTGAACACGTAAACAAACACACACACACACACACACACACACACACACACACACACACACACACACACACACACAGAGAAATTGCAGCACAAAGTAAAAGGTCAGACAAGGAGCAGTCTGGTCTAGGATTATACCGGGAAAAAAAACTTCCACTACATTGCTCAGCACACAAATGAGATTGCAGCTCATAACGGGGGATGCATACACACGGGTACGTGCATGAGTGCGAGGTAATCCCAGAGTACACACGTCACAGCTGTCCAGAAAGGAAAAACAGACAGTGATGCTAAAATAACAATGGCACACAGCAGGGGTGGGTATTATGACATCATGATCATCTAGTGATTATGTCATCATGACTCATCACCACTCACCTAATAGAATACAAGAGCGGACCGTACTGCAGTCTATAATAGGAGAATAGAATCATCGACATCAGAAAACTATAGCAACATTGAAAGCACGTGTCACGTCTCTACATGCTCGCTTGAACACACACAGAGAGCCACGCAACAGCACTCTTGTTACAGAACTAAGGTTAGCATGCAACAACAATAACACAGCGGCACTAAACTGAAACACTCATGGCTCATGGCGTCATGCCTGGCAAGAGCCTACACCTCATAGTGACGACTGACGACGTCGTGATTACATGGAGTGGTGGCGTCATGTTTGCACGGACTGATGATGTAATGTTTGCATGGACTAGTGACAGTATAATCACATGGAGCGGTGACGTCATATTGGCATTCACTGGTGACGTCATGGTTACATGGACTAGTGACATCATGTTTGCATGGACCGGCACAGCGCCTGCGCCCTGAGTCCGACAACTCCTCTCAGCAGGCCCTGCGATGCATCACAGCCAGACGGTGATGTATGCTTGATGGGCGGTGGCGCTTGACAAACCTCTCCCTCATAGCGCTAGCACAATAACCTGATGATTAGGTCGCAGACAGGATTCACCCGGGGCTGTCAAAGCCTGCCGTGGGAAGTAGAATCCATGCCACAGCGAGCGATGACATCACGGTCAGGTAATGGCGTGTCATTTTCATATCATGGTGACATCATGGTCAGGCAATGGTGACATAACGGTCAGATGATGATGACGTCACCACAGCGGAAAACAACAGCAGACGAGCAGGAACGTCACGCTGACTAGCGGCATGCCAATTAGCAGCATCTGCACTGCTGATAGAAGATGTAGAACCTACGCCACGATGAGGCAGTCTTCAGACATGACAAAGCCAGATGTGGGCGTGGCAAACCTACGCCACAATGAGGCAGTCTTCAGACATGACAAAGCCAGGCGTGGACGCAGCAAACCTACGCGACGATGAGGCAGTCTTCAGACATGACAAAACCAGGCGTGGACGCAGCGAGCTTCACGCAAGCTGCCGCTGACAGCAGCGGGCAGCTGCGCAGGTCGATACGACGTGCCGAGCGGCACCGTGAGAATGCCGGCACGACGGCGTCGGTGATACGGGGACACGAGGCCATCTCCAGGATCTGTACGTTCTGCACAAAGGCACACTGTGTGGCAGTGATGGCTCGAACGCCGGCGTCGCTGATCTGCTTACAGAAGCTGAGCGACAGGTGGAGCAAACCGGCGGCGTTCTGTGCGAGCACGTGCACCGTCTCGTCGGTGACGCTGGTGCCGCTCAGCGCCAGGTACATGAGGCGCGACAGCGGCGACCACGAGTGGAGCTGATCCGGCAGCGGCGTGGACAGGAGACAGCGCACCGTCTCGTCATTCACCTCCGACGACCAGGACACGGAGATGTCCTGCACGGACGCCGGCAGCGATACAGACGTCTTCTTTGCCGCCCCCGAAGCCGCCGCAGCATCAGTTACAGCAGGACTGCTCGATGAAGTGGAGGCGCCATGTGCTGACAACGCCAGAATGACACTGGGCTGGAGACCGTCCAGCGATAGAAACGTCAGGGTCTTGGAGAGGCGCGCACCCAGCCACAGCATCTGACGGTGAGTCAGGCCACACCAGTCCAGACGCAAGCGCATTGGCTTACGTCGCGCCACGGCGCCGAGTACGGGTGCGGGAACGGGCGTGTAGCGAGTCAGGTCGATGCTCTTCCAGAACTGCGGGTGCGACGACCAGCGCTTGAACGCCTGACATGTGCGCATGCAGCGCGCTAGCATGCCGTGCGAGAGGAAACGGAATATTAGCGACCAGTGCGAGGCCTGTAGCGCATGCACGCCACCGGTGGTCAGCGGCAAGCGATCGTGTGACTTGTCGGAGTGACACATGGACATACGACGAGACAAGAGCGCACGCCGTGACTCCAGGCGACGCTGCCGTGACGACGCTGACAGCACGGGCAGTTGTTGAGACAGAATGGCCGGGCGGCTGGGTGCAGGCGGGGCGGGGAGCATGGCTGGTGGTAGCGTGTGTGCAGAAGTATTCATAGTGGTGCCGGGCACACCTGGTCCTCTGCCTGCTGCATAACCACCTGCCGCTGCCGGTAATATGCCTGGGTTAGAGGACGATGACGATGCTACTGTCGCCGGCATTGTCTGCTGCTGCTGTTGTTGATGTTGTTGTTGTTGTGACATACTAGGACCATGGCCGGCGGTGTGACCCTGATCACCATGGTGATGGCGATGCTGGTAGTCCCGCGACACCATGGCAGGTGATCCACCGGACATAGGGTCTCTGGCGGACACGGGGTCGATGGCCGATGATGATGATGATGATGTCATGGCTGAGTCGTGATTAGGTGTTGGTGTTGGCAAGAGCTGCTGTGACTGCATGCTAGGCATGTTAGGCACGGAGGGCGCAGGCGGGTTGAATTGAAACGGGACACGCGGTGCTGCTGCTGCTGCTGCTGCGGGTAACGAAGACCCTGCTGGTAGAGAGGACGCAGGGTGCGCTTGCGGCAAGGGTTGAGAGTGAGGTTGCATAGTGAACTGTTGTTGCTGTTGCTGATGCTGATGCTGATGTTGCTGATGCTGATGCTGTTGCTGTTGCTGATGCTGATGTTGTTGCTGTTGCAGATGTTGTTGCGGTTGCAGCTGATGCTGTTGAGGTGGCTGAAGCTGCTGCTGCTGCTGCTGCTGGGGAAGGGGATTCGGTGACACTGGCTGCTGGGTTGGCAGCAGCGGAGAAGGGCTTCGGAACGGTGGAGCAGCCGATGGGTGAAGCTGCTGCTGTTGCTGTGGATTACTATTGCTTGTTGCAAGACCAGAGTGCGAGGGCTGTGGCCTGCGCAAAGACAGCGGAGGGAGAAGGGCAGGCTGCGAAGGAGCAACTTGAGCTGCATGCTGCTGCTGCTGAGGAACGGGGAAGGTCGGAGGAGCTGATACATTTGTTTGCTGCTGCTGCTGCTGGTGCTGCTGGTGTTGGGTAGGGTGTTGGGTAGGGTGTGGTGGCGGCATGGGGTGAGCAGGTGGCGGTAGTAGTCCTGACCGAGGGTCCTGCAAGCCAGCACTTGGTGGTGGGGCAACAACACCGCCGGTAAACCCAGCCTGTCCGGGCGGAGCATGCACCGGCGCTATGGGACCGTGGTGTTGCCCAGGCGTCACTGGACCCTGGTGCTGCCCAGGGGGTACAGGACCCTGGTGCTGCCCAGGGGGTACAGGACCCTGGTGTTGCACTGGAGGTGGTGGGAGCTGTGGCATGCCAGCAACTGGCGGCCCATGTGGTCCAGGCGGACGGTGCGGAGGGGCATTCGCCAGCGCCTGGGATGAAGGCGGGAAAGGTGGTGGCCGAAACGGGGCCTGGTGGTGGTGGTGCGGAGCCTGCTGTTGATCAGGACCTGACATTGGTGGATGTGGATGTGGAGGACCATGGTGAAAACCGACATCGTGAGGAGGACCGGGTCTTGCCGGAGGGGGCATGCCCGACTCAGGCTGGAAGGGGTGACGGTCGTCATGACGATGATTAAACTGATGATTCCCACTGTGGCCCGGGCGGTCAACGTCGTCGTGGAAACGTCGCTCGTCACGCCGAGAGTGTGGCCCGTGATGGACATCATCCTCCCCAGGATAGTCATGATACGGCTGATGATGCTGTTGTGGGTGGTGATCGTGATGATGGTGATGAGGAGGATGACGTTGTTGTTGGCGAGGGTCGGTGTGTCGGAAGTCCTCCTCACTACCTCCGCCGTCAGCGGCCCAGCCGTGGGAGGTACGGTGGTTACCATGGTGATGGCGATCCCGCTCGGCGCGTGAATATCCCGCCGGGTGATTGTGTCCAGCCCTCATTCCTCCTCCTTCACCACCTGTACGGAATAGAGCAGGGGAATGGGTGATGACAACACAAGAAATACAAGAATGAATAAGGTGGCAAGTACAGCTACGACTTACTGTAACCCGCCTAATGTTTGCGTCACTAATTTTTTTGCGATCTCTCAGAACCAGCGAGTTTACGATGGCAAATGTTCTCGGAGCATCGTGGCCACACATATACGCCCACTGTTGAAGTTTGATTTAAAGTTGGTTTATATTTGCGTAATGCTCTTCTCGCAAAATCAGCAAACATTAATACGCCGCAAACATTCGGCAGTTTCCAGTATATGCGTTGAGGTACTCGCCCTGTTCAGTCGCATGTACGGTTAATTGTCTATAGTGATCAAATCACACGTCTTCATACACCAACGCTATAGCAGATCTTTACCTGTACATGTCATGGCGGAACGTATTGCCAATCGGGGCTACCACATATACAGGTAGAGGAGGGGGATTTCCCCCATTTAGCCCGGGCCCGAGCAACACTACACGTAACCATAACAACCCATTTCAAATATTTAAAAAGTGTCCAAAGAAACAACATCAGTGACCAGTACACACACACACACGCACACGCACACACACACACACACACACACGCACACACACACAAGCTTACCAGGCCTGGACGACGCTCCTCGGTCCTCCCGACCAGACGGCGACGAGTACCTGTCCGCTGACGCTCTACCTTTCTCCTCACTAAGTAGCAACATACGATCACTAACTGCACCACCACTACCACCGCCACCGCCACTAGCAGTGCGTTGTGGTGATGTCGTACCCTTGCTGGTTGTTGCAGTGCTAGCAGCAACCATGGCAACTGGCTTGTTCTTTTTGAAACTGGGCAGCTTAGACACGTCGACGTTCGGGCCGCCTGTGATTCCGGACATGACGTCGCGGCCGAGGGGTTTTCCCTTCTTGCCAGCGCTGCTCCGGGTTTCCGTCTCCTCAGTCTCGACTGCCTTTGCTGCCGCTGTGGTGGTGTCCTTTGCAGTATCGACCAGTGTGCCCAGCGACTCTCCAGACATCATGAAAGAGGCTGAAAGCTACGGCAGAGAAAGTGGCAAGGAGAGTGAGAGAGTGAGAGTGTGTGTGTGTGTGTGTGTGAGAGAGAGAGAGAGAGAGAGAGAGAGAGAGAGAGAGAGAGAGAGGGGGGGGGGGGGGGAGGGAGGGAGAGAGAGAGAGAGAGAGAGAGAGAGAGAGAGAGAGAGAGAGAGAGACAGAAAGAGAAGGAGGGAGGGAGGGAAAGAGATAGAGGGAAAGAGAGAGAGAGAGAGAGAGAGAGAGAGAGAGAGAGCACATAGAGAGAAGGAGGGAGGGAAAGAGGGAAAGAGAGAGAGAGAGAGAGCACAGAGGCGGCTGGTGACGTGTTCATTCATACAATGGGTACTAACTTATAATAATAGAGAGGTTCCGCATAACGTAATTACATTAGTAAAAAATGTAGTCGATCTACGGAAAGTCTTACGTAAACTGCATGCGGATCTGGGTTCCGCCATACGGAGTTTTCAAATCATGTAGCTGCCCTTGGCAACTCCAAACGCGGCAGTGTACGACCAAATCGACCTGGGGAGAGAGTCATAAATTTGTACCCAATCCATTAACGGACCAGCTACGTTATCAGAGCCCTATCTACGTACTCTCCGTAGACAACTTTCCGTAAGTGGAGTGCAAACTCGCGAATTCATGGGTTTTTCCTGCCCACTAAAAGTAAAGTTGCTCAACTTTACGTAGTGCGGAACCTCTCTAATAACAACTTATAATGCCATAAAACCAAGAGTCCACAACCCCGAGAGTATGCAACTCTGCACATGGGATCTGGCACAAACTGGGAAATCAGCTAGGGACTTTGCATCATTATTGATCGGCTACGGTTTCCAGCTTCGAAGTGCTACCTACCCTATTCTCTGAGACTTTGGACCGTTTAGTGTGTGATGCGTCGTGCCCAGGCCTCCTGTATTATGCGTGGAATCGTTCCAATCCAATCAGCTCGATCGTCATTTCACTAAAATAATAATGAAGGCAGTGCGCCGCGCAGGGCAACCATAGTTCGGATATAGAAGTTTCACACCCTTGTGGTTATGAACTCTCGCTATACCTACTACACTATCTTCCAACAGCTAGAATGAAACTGGATATCTATCACAAGTATATGCAAACAGCCATACACGGACACCCACCCACACACACACGCACGCACGCACACACACCCACACACACACCCACACACACACCCACACACCAACACCCACACACCAACACCCACACACAGTCTCCCCAGTCCTCACCAGAGCTGGATCGATTACAATCGGAGCCACAACAGCCACTGATGAGCTGCCAGCAGCAGCATTGGTATCGCCAACGCTACACGTCACAGATGTTGATACCGATGGCAGTTGACCCTGTGCTGTTTCAGATGTATCCCCAGCAGTAGTAGTCGTATCAACCCCTTGCGTCGTCGTCGTCATCGTCGTCGTTGTTGTTGTACATGTGGCTGCAGGGTCAGAGCTACATGGAGCCGTCTCTTCACCGACAGAAGATGCACGTTTCCTTGACAACGCCGTTGTTGGCAATGCCTACCATAAGAACACATCAGACAAGGCCACACAGCAGTGGAGTGGATACACATTGCTATGGCAACTGTTTAAAATTTCAAATACCTACCCAGTACACGTTGGCCATGAGAAGACTCAGGAGTACAGGCAAAACTTGGTCACATGACCAACTACTGTGGTGGACATGGAAATCCAGTCGAATGACCGGGGTCGGCGCCCTCAGCGCGTACATAACATAACGTCGCTGCACGTAGTGTCATGTTGATCCGGGCCGATGCGACCAGCGCGCTGCAGCGCATATGTATCGCTTACCCACAGCTGCATGGCCAGCGTCCTGGGGGCGCTAGACGTGCGACCGGATTTCCATGTCCACAACAGTAGTATCGGCGACCTCCCTCCCTACCCGGTCACGTGATCAACGTTTTCACTGACCCCTTGATAAATGTGACCGACTGATTTTAGCAAACAAGCAAAAGAGTGGCTACATAAGCTTCCCGGTGGCGACAACTTCATTGTCAGACAGTCACATAGACACAACATGCACACAGGCATACACAGAGACAGACAGACAGACAGACAGGCAGACACACACACACAGACACACACACACACACACACAGGCCTTACAGCTGGTGATGCACAGTCAGAATCGGAGGACGTGTGATCCACATGACGTGCCACCTGCAGCAGAAAATGTAAATACACACATGAAAGCGATGCATCAACGCATGCAAACATAGACATAGACACAGACACGTGCACACACGTGCACCCATACACACACACACACACACACGCACACATACACACACACACACACACAAGCAGACACACATCAACAAAACATACATCCGATGCGACATCATTGGGTACCTTCCAACTCCCCAAAGTACAATATTTAAAAAAAATCTGCTTCACGGTTCGAGTTAGATTCGGTCTGTGATTGTTCGGGTGGATCCAGATCCAGACCCAGACCCAAAGGATCCACCCCATTGCCAACAACGCACGTCACGTGTTCCAAGTACGAGGACGTACAACGAAGGCTAGCGTGCGCACAGTCCAAATATCTGCGGCTTACATACTACGATAGTAAAATGATCGGTGACCAACAGGGCAGAGGTCTGTATATTAAACAGGGTAGAGGTCTGTATATTGACACAAAAAAAACCTTTGTGTGGCTTATGCTGCGGAAGAAATGGTACAGAAACAAAATAAACCGCCGCTAGCAGGTACTGTACAGGCAGAAAATTTCGTCGGTCGATAATTCCGTCCAACTCCAAAGAAAGGGAGTTCGTCCGGTTGAAAATTTCGTCCGTGGATCACAAGAGTGTATTGAAAAGCTGGACAAATCGACATTAGTCCGGCATTTAATTTAGTCCAAAAGCTCCCTGGACGAAAAAGACGAAATTAAATTCCAGACGAATATTTCCGCGTATACAGTAACCGCTGGTTTCCTGGGATTCAATCATACAAAACGAAACCAAACGGCCACCAGCAGCAGCAACTAACCGTTGGTTTCCTGGGATTCAAACATCGGCGCTGCAGACACGACTGCTTGCCGCGTCCCTCTCCGCCAAATTTGGGCATGTCCTTGCAATGGCGACAATCACCGCAGTCCGTACGACAACAGTTCTTGCAGTTACGGCAGCGAATGCTCCGGATGCGACAACCTGCAACCTTTGACGATGAGGAGGAGGATGACGTGCGGCGTCTACCACGCTTCTGTCTCCCCGTCGATGTGTTGTTGTCATAGCGATCATTCGAATCTCCAGTGTCTGCAAAGTGCTCGTCGTCGTCCGCACTAAAATGATCCGACATTGCACTGCTGGTGTCCATGCCCGAATTACTTGTAACCAATGCACTTGCCAACTTTGAAGTAGCTCTTGCTGTTGCAGTACCAGCAGCGGGGGATGCGGGAGTGCTGTCTACTGAGCCAGACAGGGACCTCATTTTCACTTTGCCAGGGCTTGATTCCGTCTTGCCCACCCTTCCTTCTGCAAACAAGGATAGGATGAAAGTGAAGTGCAACACAACAAACATACCCACACACATGTACACACACAGGAAGACATTATATTCCTTGAGACAAACATGACATGCAAGCTGCACCGAATACCGAATACCGAATACCGAATATGAGAGAGAGAGAGAGAGAGAGAGAGAGAGAGAGAGAGAGAGAGAGAGAGAGAGAGAGAGAGGGGGAGAGAGGGAGAGAGGGAGAGAGAGAGAGAGAGAGAGAGAGAGAGAGAGAGAGAGAGAGAGAGAGAGAGAGAGCAGTACGTCATTGTAGCTTACCTGCTGTCTTTCTTGGAGATGCAGTAGCAGCTGAGGACTTGCATACAATCTCTGTTTCAACTGCCACTATTTCCACAATGTTGTCAGGTATTGGTGCGGGCGACACACGCAGATTCTGCACACGCAGAAGGAAAGAAACACCATGAACATATACCTGTTACTACATGTACATGTACATGTTGCGACTGTCAAATATTCCACAGGCAGATGGTGGGGATGGAGAGGAGAGCAACATCAGCAATAGCAGCAGCAGCAGCAGCAGCAGCAGCAGCAATAGCTGCACTATTAGCAGCAATAGCAGCAGCAGCAGTGCACACAGCAATTCACCACACCATACCTCAGATTGTATTCCCGGTATGAGCATAAAATGTCCAGTGGCCTTGTCCTCGTGAAACCGGCTTTCATACTCGTTCAACAGAATCTACAGCGCACATTGCACAGGAGAATTCACACTCATTCAACAGAATATACAGCATACATTGCACAGGAAAATGCGGGCTTTCATACTCATTTCAACAGAGTCTACAGCTGTACATTGCACAGGAGAATACAAGGCAAAACGATTACGCAAATCTAAGCACATAGTTATATATGTCCCTGAAGATAGGCTACTGTAAAACCGGAAAATTTCGGTGGAGACTTATTTTCGGTAACTTCGGTGTTACCCACACATCACACACAACTTACCTCCACGGTCGACATGAGCTCGCCAGGATCCCCCAGCTCCTCGGGACACGCCCTCACCATCGTCGTGGAAACGTTAAGCTCGGCCAGCAGCCGACGCAAGCCGTCAATCTCATACGAGCTGAGACAGGCCATGTCCGAGAGCGGGCAGGATGGCGGTGATGGAGGTGGCTTGCCGCCTTGTGAGCTGTTCCCGTCTCCTGACGAAGCAGCAGCAGTAGCTGACGTCGTCGCTGGTGACTGGGCTGCAGTGTCATCCGTTGACAGCAGTGGGATCTCGGCGCATGCGGGCGCCGGAGAGAGCTTCGCTGCGTCCGTATCTGTCAGCGATCAGACAATCAGAATATACAAGTCCATATTTAGGCATAGGATACTTGCCGTGAACAGCATTGAACCGGCAACACCCAACAACAAGAGTACTGTAATTTCACAAATTTTCGGTGTACTTTTATTTTCGGTACTTTCAGTGCGTCTGTTTCATACCTAAAATTTCAATACACCGAACAAACACTAACACACATAATCCAATAGGGAACTGCTCCTCTGTACCTAACATTTCTGTTCACCTAACCTGGCCTTTTTGCCCTCATACCGAAAAATATTGAGCATCTAAAATTTCTGAAACTAGAGTATATAATCCCCGAAGAGTGTGAAACTCCCTCGCACCCTGCTGTCACAAAAGAATTTCAAATTGACGTCATTTTTATGATGCAATGTTCCACGCACCAGTGATTATTACGACATGTGTACGGCGAATCAACGCATCACACGTTTTTCTTTGCACTAGTCTGTACAAGGTCTAATGGGGCTTTGTCCACCACAGGTTCCGGATACGTCTGATAAATTGTGATAATACGTGTACTGTGCAGCCTCTTCCCTTGTAAGAATAAGATCCTGTGCTTTGAAACAAGAGTACATGGGGTTATGTAATCTTGCTTGACAGGATAACTACATATTTATGTTTGGATACTCCGAAGTGCAGTGATCCTGTTTTCTATTATTGTTGATGATGGTACAAACATAAATACCGCATATACACATCTTCGATATTGAGCTTTTATTAGAGAGGTTAAGATTCACGTTATTTCTGACGTGACGCGAAAGTTCAGCTCGCGTTATTTGGCTCGCGCGTCTAAAAACAACGCGAATGACCCGCAGCTCGCTTCGAAATTTGGAGTTTTACCCCAAATCTGATGTGAAATTGCGCGTAACGTCGGAAATAACGTGCATCTTAACCTCTGTATTAGATAGAAGACCCCCCCCCCCACCCTCCAGACCCCAGCACCCCCAGATTCTTGGATATGTACTATAATGTAGATGCTCTGGCTGGCTCATTGAAGACCCCCCCCCCCCCCCCCCCAGATTCTTGGATACCGTAATGTCGCGTGCATAAGCCGGATTTGTGCATAAGCCTGTCTCGTGTAGAAGCATGAAATCTGCAACAGCTTTTCGCGTACAAGCCTGTCGCATGCATAAGCCGGGCCAGTACACGAGACGCGCCACGTGTCGCGTGCGTAAGCCGGGCTACTACGCAAGACTCTCTCACGGCACCATGTACGAGCATGTTCTTTATCATCGTACTCCACACCTCATGACCTGAAAAGGAGTTGAACTCTACTGTGAAGCTGCTGGTGTTTGATGAGTTGGCTTGTTCGTTTGTGTGTGTGTGTGTGTGTGTGTGTGTGTGTGTGTGTGTGTGTGTGTGTGTGTGTGAGAGAGAGAGAGAGAGAGAGAGAGAGAGAGAGAGAGAGAGAGAGAGAGAGAGAGAGAGAGAGAGAGAGAGAAAGGAGAGGGGGGACGCGGTTCAGGGAGCGAAAAAAAAGAAAAAAAATCCCGTTGGAAAATGTTGGTTTTGACGTCCAAAAGTCAGCAGTTTGCGCATACAAGCCTGGTCATTGAGTGGTGCTTGTCATATAAGCCTGTCTCGTGTATAAGCCTGTCTCCATCACCGGCTTATAGGCATATAAGCCCCGGCTAATGCACGCGACATTACGGTATGTACTATAATGTAGATGCTCTGGCTGGCTGATTGAAGACCCCCCCCCCCCCCCAGCACCCCCAGATTCTTGGATATGTACTATAATGTAGATGCTCTGGCTGGCTGATTGAAGGAGGAGCAGCACGGCAGCCTGCTCTCCAACAAAAGCCGCCCACCGCCGAAAAGTCCACGAGGAAAGCTCGAGCCCAGCAGACCTATGTGAATTCGGTAACAGATGTGCAAACTCGGCTGGCAGAAATTGACGCCAACGCTCGACGACGAGAGCTTGAATTTGAGGAGCGGAGAGCACGCGAGCAGCGACAGTGGCATGATGAATCCGATTTGCGGAGGCGCCAGTACGATGATAAGAGAGACAGGAGGAGGGAGGAGCATGAACTGCGAATGGCACGCGCGAGAGAGAGAGGACCGTGAGAATCGAAGAGAAGCAGAGAGGCTGGAGCGGGAATCTCGCGACAAAGACCGAGGAACACAGCGATGTAGTGGCACTGGCAAAGCGCTTGCTGAGGCCGGCAAGGGTACTTCTACTCCTGACGCACCTTGATGGCTGCCTCATTGACCTGTTTTTATAGACTATTGACAACGGAACATGAAGAGAACGGGGCGATTATGACTTGAACTTTGACGATACGTTCCATACACCCAGGTCCGGAGACTTGCCAAAATTTGCTTCTTCCTATCGACTCCCCCCCCCCCCCCCCCCCCCCCAGCACCACTGACAAAGGACATACGAGCAAAAACAGGACACTTTCTCGATCTCAGGAAAATAAATTCAACATCCACGGCCACGTGGAGATCGATTCCATTTCGTATTTCCCCACGCGCACAGTTTTCGACGCAAACGTTGAAAATCACAAAAAAAAGTATGATAATTATCATGTCAATGCGTTTTCCGGCCTCAAACGCAAACGCACTCGCAAACGCGCCTCAATGAACGTAGTATGATAAGGCCCTAACCGTTAAAGGGGAAGTTCACCCTAAAATGAAAACTTCACAACATGTAGCGAAAAATGCACTGATTCCAATGGTGAAGGTCCCAGGTTGATCGGAGCAGCCGTTCCCGAGTTATACCAGCTTGAAGTTTGCACTAAATTCGGTGACATCATGATGACGTCATTAACTTGCCCAGAAGGCCGGATGTATGACGTCAGAGAGACTTTGTATGGGAGTACTGTGAATATGCAAAATTTCGGCACTTCACGATTTTTGACATTTCGGCGGCGATTTATTTTCGGCGTGGGGAAGAGGGCATGGTATAGTGTGACAGATGCTGTGAAAATGTCATCGGCGTTTAACCCTTTACAGCCTAAATTATTTCAGGAGACGCATGAAATTCACAAACTCACATTTTCATCTGACTGTAATTTCGATATCCTTTGGAGTATTCCAACAATCTCGGGCTCTATGGAAAGCTCTCTCCAAGACGAACGCAGCCATACCCAGTTCGCAATTGATAGAGTCGTTAAAGGGGAAGTTAAGGCAAAAATTAAAATTTCACCAGTTGTAGTCTTCGGGGTGCTGAGTCGAATGGTCTTGGTCCGAGGAAGCTGAGACGCTCCCTTCCTACTCGAATCCCAATCGAACTCGCGCACTTCCACCGAAACTGGGTGACTGCGCCCTACTAGATGGGGATTTGTATGCAAAATGTCACTAAAAGCGCCATTTCGTTCTTATAAAAGCACGGATGACCGCGATTGGCCCATATGTTGTAGTCTTTTGGACGCTGAGTCGACTGGTTTTGGTCCGAAAAGGCTGCGATGCAGCGTTCCTCCTTTATTCCCAATCGAACATGGTTGAACAAGCGGTCACGTGGTCCTGGGTGCCCAAATCACCTGGTCACCACGCCAGCAGGTGACAACTTTCACACCAAGGTTCAAATCGAGTTCAACTCGAGTGACAGGACTGCACCCAAAAAAGGTCAAACAGGCTAGTAAGTTGTACCCTGCAGGCACGGTGACCAGCTGACTGGTGTACGCAGGAGCACGTGACCGCTTGTTCAACCATGTTCGATTGGGAATAAAGGAGGAACGCCGCATCGCAGCCTTTTCGGACCAAAACCAGTCGACTCAGCGTCCAAAAGACTACAACATATGGGCCAATCGCGGTCATCCGTGCTTTTATAAGAACGAAATGGCGCTTTTAGTGACATTTTGCATACAAATCCCCATCTAGTAGGGCGCAGTCACCCAGTTTCGGTGGAAGTGCGCGAGTTCGATTGGGATTCAAGTAGGAAGGGAGCGTCTCAGCCTCCTCGGACCACGACCATTCGACTCAGCACCCCGAAGACTACAACTGGTGAAATTTTAATTTTTGCCTTAACTTCCCCTTTAAGTTAGGCGTTTTGGGTCGGTGCCGAATATAGCCGAAGTTAAATAGCTGCCGAAAATTTGTATATTTACAGTAGACGGGGAAATTTCAGTCTTTTGGCTCTCCATTGTCCCAAAAGAAGTTGGATGTTTTCAAACTTTGGCATGGGACATGCGGCACCCTAACGGTTGCCGACTGGAAAATTTCCAGGCATAACTCAGGAATGGCTGCTCCGATCAACCTGGGACCTTCACCATTGGAATTAGTGCAGTTTTCGCTACAAGTTGAGAAGTTTTCATTTTGATAGGGTGAACTTCCCCTTATTATAAAGGTGAAAAACATAGCCGTTTGAGCCCTTCTCCTCTCAGACCATATACTGTAATCATTATTTTCGGGCTTAGGGTTTACCGGGTGTTATTAGGGTTTACCGAGTGTTAGCAGCCGTCGTGAGTTCCCTTCGGGAACGGACACGATAATTTACTTTTTTATTCCCTATCCTATCCGTCAATGATTTTTAACAGGCTGTAACTCACTCATTTTTGCTCGAATCTGCACCATTTTGGTCTCAAAAGAAGCAGGAAAGAACCACCATTCATTTGCAAAAAAAAACGGATCGTTTTAGCATGTTCCAAAGAGAAGTTATAAGTCTCTGAAGGAGGTCTGTTCTCGCACCGCGTACGAAAGAAATTTCCACATGGTGTAACTTTGTCAAGGATTATGCTACCCTCCTTAGGCGCGCCGGTCACACATGCATGGCGCTTTTGCGACACCACCAAAGCTGCACCACAAAAGTTGGGATATCCCCGGATCACCATGGATACTGCGCCTGGCGCCACTGGCGCCACGGCGGCAATCTCAAAAGCGCCACAACCAAAAAATTGGTGGCGAAACACAAAAGCGGTAGTGCAACTTTTGCGGCGTTGTCGTTGTTGGATCTCTTGGATCTTGGAAAAATTAGTTTTTCATCTCTCGTCATGAAGTGGACTGCTGACCAAGAGCAACTGCTCCTCTCCCTCTATTTCGAGGTCAAGACAAGACACCAGAAAAAAATGACAAGAGATGTACAGAGGTACAAATGGATTGTTGACAAGCTGAAGGAGGAGGATGTGGTGGTCGCCTGGAAGCAGGTCAAGGATAAGATCGGGCGCCTGAAGAAGACGGGCTCCAAAAAGGTTAAACTTCATGTGCAGCCCAGAGTGCGCAGAAGCAGGCTAGAGCGAACCGGGGCAGCTGCTGCTGATGATGATGATGATGAAGATGAGCTGGACTGGGAAGAGATTCTCAAAGAAGCGATGTGGCCACTACTCAAATATTTCTATGATCTGTGGAAGTCTCATCCCACTCTGGGACTGGCTATTTCCACTGATAGTGCCCAAGACACCAGTGAGGATGATGATGATGACAACAATGCTGATGATGCTGAACAGGCAGCTTCAGCAGAGGCAGCCAACCCCAGTGCTACGAGCAACAGAGCTAGTACAAGCAGTGATAGCAGTACTGCACACACTACTGGAAACAGTGGAACTTTTGGTGATGGTGACATAGATGATGATTTAGACCATGACGTGGCTGATGACAGCGAGGCCGATAGTTCTGATGGACTTCCACCAGCACGTGCTGCAGCACTTTCAGCACAGCCTGTCCTCCCATCTGCAGCATTGCCTGCAGCAGCACTTTCAGCGCAGCCAATCGTACCATCAGCAGCATTGCCTGCAGCAGCATCTACCCCACTGCCTCTACCGACGCAGGCAACAGCAAGGCCACGAGCACAGGCGCAAGCTCAAACTCGACAGGAGCCGCACAATGGCCGTGCTCGGCCTGCCTTGCCTCCCACACCACCGAGTCGTGTTGGCAGAAGTAGGACGGCAGCACCAGAGCAACAGCGCCAGCAACAGGACCAGTTCTTGGCATCATTTGGCAACATAATGCAAGCGCATACACAACAAACCATTACACTTCAGGTAAGCAACTGTTTCCAAAACTGCCTTTTCCAAAATAGATTCTGGAAATATGGTCTGAAATAGACAGGAGATTGTTGGCCATGTTCCTTAAAATTTGAATTCTACTGTAGTATATTATAGATTTGTATTGGCTACTCGTTCATAATTGTGGTATCTACTTTACAGAATTGGAATTAGTGAGAATTCGCAAACAACTTGGCCAACGAAACATCACTAGCAGTCTAGCAGCAATACTTAGTCCTCTTGTGATGGTTATTTGTGTGCTTTGACCGCAGGCACAGCTACAACAACAGCAGCAACAATTTGAAGAGCGGATGAGAGATCGTGAGGAGAGAACGTCATCAGCCACACAACGGCAAAATCAGGAATTCCAGATGACTGTCCAGCAGTCAATGATGACATTCCAGGCCACACTTGTGAGCAACCTCTTCAATGGTCCTGGACCAAAGTCTTCCCGGAACGAGGAGCAGGACTGAGCTTGTTTTGTGATAAATCCTTTCTTCAATTTTTTCAGCCGTGTTCTTCTCTTCGATTTTTTAGGTGCAATTTAGCACGCTGCGGTTTTTCTTATACGCCTTCTGCACGGGCAAAACAATAAAGTTGCATTCAGTGCTTCTCGTTCACACAGAGCAGGTGTATAAATTCATCAATGGAATGGATTGTACTCAGTGTGGAAATAAGAGGCCAGCAGAACCGTATTGCTCAAACAACAGGGTGATCTCGGTGAGTACGCCGCGCTAGCTTCCTTCTCACCGTCCAACCTGCTTGTTCGTAGTCATCGTGGGGTTGGTCATTTGGTCCTGGGTGGAACTGATTGTACGTGGCAGTGTTAATTAGCCAAGTCGGTTCCATAGGACACTTCCATCTCTCGCAGATGTTGTGCAGACCGCAACAGACAATGGCCACATC
>NC_088649.1:4371467-4373967 GCF_964019385.1 Sycon ciliatum | reverse complement strand
ACTGAGTCTTCGTTGCACTGATGGTCAAGCCGAATCCCGACGCCACCTCGTGAAGACAGCACAATGCTGCCCCCGCTCCAGACCGAGTCGTAGCGAATAAACAAGAGTCGTCAGCAAACTGGGCACACACACCCACACACATACACACACTTACACACACACTTACACACACACACACACACACACACACACACACATACACACGCACACACACACACACACACACACACACACACACACACACACACACACATACATACACACACACACACACACACACACACACACACACACACACACACACACACACACACACACACACACACACACTCACTCACCAGTAGGAATGACAAAAGTCCAGCCTGGTTTCAATTCGACGCGGGCACACTTCTCGACCATGTCACCCAGGAAGATATCCTGCTGTTTACCCGACAACACCCACTGCTCATAGATCTGAAGATTGATTGGGGTTGGAGGAATCAGCCAGAAAACCTGCAGTGCACAACAAACACATGCACACACGCACGCACACACACACACACACACACACACACACACACACACACACACTGTACTGTACTTGTTGCTCACTGCCAAAACTGGTCACGTGAGTCCCCCCGGGAGAGGGGAGAGAGACTCAAAAGGAATCTTGGAAAGATGACTCAATTGGTTATTGAACCGCCCAAAGGCCTACACCCCCTGAAATCCCCAAAACTCTGGGTGGACTTGAAAATGATCCCACTTATGGGCTCGCCGCACCTCAGTAAGTGTGGGAGGACAAGGTGCAGAAAAAGGATTGACGGCATCAGGGTATCCGTCCCGGGATCCAACTGCAGTTACCCCTGCCCCCAGTGGAGGTAATACTTGCTACTAGTGTGAGTGGCTAAATCAGAGTGGATCTGATAAAAGCTTCACTAGCACCATTGATTACACAAGAGTTAATCTAGCCAGAAGCAGTTTACGGTTAACAGGTATGTATCCTTCAAATAGAACACACACACACACACACACGCGCGCGCACGCACGCGCGCACACACACACACACACACGCACACAGACGGCCGCATTGTGAACAGTCCTGACACCTAGCTTCAACACATCTCCTTCGCGCTAACCGACAGCCTTCCGACTCGGAAGGTTCAAGGTTATGGAGAGACCAAAGAGGGGAAGGTAAGCGCAACGATCACAAACAAACAGTAGATAGATGGACGATTGGCGTAACGACAGACATGCATCTCTTTGTGTCTTCGTCTGTCGGTCTGTCTTTCTGTCTGTTTATCTGATCCGTACATGTATGTATATTTACCTCTCTGTCTGTCTACCTGACTGACAAGTGGAATGAGAAGCTCGGTAAAATGCGTACTTCGAAAACTCGAAAAAGTACCCGTGTAACCTTTACACAAAGGGTTAACCTTTATCTTTCCAAAACCGGTCTTAAACCGGTTAATCGGACTAACTGTTTGAGCCCTCAATCCACTTCCTTCTCAGGTTCTGCTACAGGACACATTCGTGATTATAAGGATCTTGTCAGTCAGATGGACAGACAGAGAGGTAAATACAAATACATGTACGGATGGATGATGGGTAGAGAAACAGACAGACAGACAGTCAGATAGACAGACAGACAGACAGACAGACAGAGAGGGAGACAGACAGATAAACAGACAGAAAGACAGACCGACAGACGAAGACACAAAGAGATGCATGTCTGTCTTTACGCCAATCGTACATCTATCTACTGTTTGTTTGTGTCGGACACAAAAACAGACGGGCATGCAGACAAACACACAGTGACTACAAACAAACACACAGCGACTGCAGACACACACACACACACACACACACACACACACACACACACCGGGGAATGCTGACCTTTCCACCCTTGAGAATGTGATACCAGACGGACGTGCCACCAAAGTCGATGTGGAAATCTGTGTAGCAGCCACCGACGCTCATCAGGCAGTACCTGGAACAGCACAGAGCATCACAACAAGCAACAGCGGTAGACCAGCAACAGCAACAGCCGCACACACCATCAGTAAGTCAGCAACAACATTAGACCAGCAACAGCAGCGCCAGCACAAACACCAGCAGTAGGGCAGCCAGCAACAGCAACAGCAGTAGGGCAGCCAGACCTGGAGCACCATCAACAGCACCGGCAGCAGCAGCACCATCAACAAGAACAAACAAAACACCTACTTTTGCACTTTGGGATATTTCATGTCGACCAGTCGGTTGGTGGCCTCCTGCTGCAAAGCGCGCAATGTTTCCGGCCACACCAAGTCCACCCAATCCAACTGACGTACCTGCGTGCAACAACAACAACGGCGACGACGACAGCAGCAGCAGCAGCAGCAGCAACAACAACAACAATGACAGCAGCAGCAGCAGCAAGCAAGAAGTAGAAAGAAAAGACAAAGGAGTAATTTGTACACGGTTACGAAGGTCATTGATAAACCAACAACACATTGCACAAACCAATCAGGAGTTAAAAATC
>NC_088649.1:4261467-4366467 GCF_964019385.1 Sycon ciliatum | reverse complement strand
TCTGCCTGACGTCGAAGAGGCCCTTCTCGAAGCAGCAGGTTGGCTGTGCTACTGACGCCAGTAAAACCGACTTGTGTAGGCTAAGCTGCGCGAGGCCCTGGTCATCGACAAGCACAGCTGCCTTTCCCAGTCACCGTCGCATCAACACCACTGCAGCGGCCATGTCGCAGAAATATGAGCTGTTCGTGAAGGTACATGTTAGCCAACTGCTCAAATTTCCGAAAAACCCCATGTATCGTATTTTCCGGAGTATAAGCCTCGCAATTCAGCCAAGTAAAAACCTTATTACGATGGTCACGTGAACATAGCATAGCGGCTAAGCCTTTCACAGTTGTGTAATATATAGCGCATACACGTGACCACCTCATGCTCAGCACTAAACCGGCGTTGTCCACCGAAAGTTTGTCCAACCTTGCATGACCTAACCAACCGGACCAGTTGCGCCGGGCCTATCTGTACGGCGACGTATTATTCACAATCCGAGGAACCGCTCGAGTACGTATGCATGTACAGTTTTTTTTAACTGTACATGAAATAATGTACGGTGTCGGAGCACCTACTAGTATAGGGAGACGACGTGGGCGACTGAAATGTGAAACAATGTGGACTTCGCTCCCATTGTGTTTGTTCTGATCGCTATCGCAGCAGTGACGATTTATCCACCCTCCCATACAGTAAAACCGGGTGTAAGCGACCTCTGTGTTTAGCGACCTCTGTGTTTAGCGACCTCTGTGTTTAGCGACCTCTGTGTTTAGCGACCACCTGCTATTAACGATCGTTTTTCCATGCACCGACAGTTCTACACAGACACTGTGTGGGACCTGGTTCTAAAGACCACCTGGTTCTAAAGACCACCTGGTTCTAACGACCGCTTTTGCTTGCACCGTGGGGTGGTTGCTTAAACCAGGTTTGACTGTAATATAAATCTTGTGGCATCGCTTGTCAGGGCCCTGCTTTGGGTCAGCAGGTCAATACCGGCCACGACCATGATATGGCGAGTTGCACAGACCACGGATTACGTAGAGCTTTCAAATCCGGGGTCGAAACAGACATGGTTTCGGGTGCTATGGTCTCGTGTCATCTCTCATGATGTTACGCCTCTCCAATGTACATGCACATGCACGAGTGGCCCTACTGTGGAATCGTTGCACAGGTGTGTGCATGTGGGTGTGTATGTGTGGGTGTGTGGTGTGGGTGTGTAGGTGTGTGTGTGTGTGTGTGTGTGGGTATGCACCTGTGTGTGTGTGTGTGTGTGCCAGCGTACTTTTAAGTCTACTGCTGGCCTCAAGCGCCATCGCTGTGGACCCCGCCCGAATCGCCCTACAGTGACTGATCGCCAGCACTTTGAACATCATTGCCGAGTCTGTAATCGACGCCAGTTTCGGAGGCGACAGGACCTGGAGCGCCATTTGAAGCACTGCCTACCTCTCCCCTAACCTCTCTGACAGTACCTCCCTTCGGGGAGCGGCGTGGCCATTTCTGGCAGCTGTCAATAGTAGTAGTAGTAGTAGTAGTAGTAGTAGTGTGTGTGTGTGTGTGTGTGTGTGTGTGTGTGCATGTGCAACTGCGTGTTTGTGTGCGCGCTCACGCGAGAGTGCGTGTGCATGTCCATATGTGCATTTCTGTATGTCCATGTGTATTCCTCTGTCTGTTTGTTTCTCAGGCAGGCAAAGACGGCCATAGCATGGGCGACTGTCCTTTCTGCCAGTTCTCCATGATAGTGTTTGCTCACAAGAAGGTGGCCATCGACCTTGTCTTCATCGATCTGGCCAACAAACCGGCTAGCTTCCTAGAGATGGCTGGGGAGTTTGGAGGCAGTGTGCCGGTGCTGAAACATGGTGACACGATCATCCCGGACTCGTCCAAGATTGCAGAGTATGTCCAGGTATGTATCAGGGCCGCCGGAACCAGTCCAGTTGGTCAGGTTACTGTGAGACCAGTAATGTTAACGAACATTCAATTCTAACAATTTAACGAATTTAAACAGTTCGTTAATTAACATTTGAAGTCGTTATGTACAAAACGATATGTACATGTACAGTCATTTGCCGGTTTGAGACGGAATTCGTTAGAATTTCACCTCGCTGACCCACAAAAATCCGGAGATCGTTAACTTTAATTGACATTAAAATATCTGGTCTTACAGTATCACCGGACCAACATGTTAGCCACCAACACAACCATGTTTACTACTATGGAGGTCATATGTACCCGCCATATCATACACAAACTGTATGAAAGGCACTGAAACTATTTAAAAAAAATCAAAAGCTGCTTCCGCCGGTCCTGTGCATGGTGGTGTTATGTTCGACTCCATGCATCCGACTCACTCTCTCAAACAGCACCAGGAACCCGGGAACAAACAACTCGCCTCTTCAGGAACTCATCAAACGAATATAAAATGAGCTCACAGGCGGGGATGCAGGATCGCCGTGACCCGTGGCAAAGCGGTTTCTATGACGTCACGCACACCCAGTGGCCACTGGCAAGGCGGTTTCTATGACGTCACGTGCGCATACACACATCAGTGGGGGCACGCGAAACACGGCGTCATGAATAGCACAGGGCATTGCTCTCTGTGCAGACCAGCTGTGTTACTTCTTGACCTGCAAGCTTTTCTCTCGCTGGTATAGCACTGTGCACAGTCCTCCTATATACAATGAACAAAGTAAAGTTTACACGTCCGCATTACCACCAACTATTCAATTGTGTTGAGAAACACAACGGACTCTAGTCCTGTCAATTTCGTGCCTTTGGTGTCGCACTACCTTGCTGAATATCATTTGGTTACTTGTACATTGGTGGCCTGTTATAATATTTTGTCCTTCCTCTGCTATATGATTATTTTGCATGCCGGCTCCTATTGCTGCTCCTGTAGAAATTGCACCCAGAGCCGAATATGGAGTGCGATCGTTCGGCGGAGGTCAACGACACCACCAAGGGTGTGTTCTCGGCCTTCGCCGGCCTGATGAAGAACAAAGACGTGAGTGTACGAGAGGAGCTGGAGCAGCGCTTGGTGAAAGGTGAGTCAGTGTCTCTTCGGTCGCTTCAAAACTCTTGTTCTGTGTTTGCCGGTATGACGGTCAATGCATAGTTGCAGATACATCCAGGGCCCGCGTCATATGGTCAGACTCATGCATTTGAGTGTAGCTGTGCTGTGTAGCTTAAAGGGGAAGTGCATCGATTTTTCGAGTAGGGTCCAGAAGAAAGACAATTTGATATCGGTTTGAATGGCATATCTCTCGCTTCCATACGATAAGCCAAACTTGCCAAATCGCCAATTGTATGCTCACGTTGCCATAGCGACCAGCGCAGTGATGACGTATGAAAGGCTTAGCTCCTCCACAGAGAAGGTCGATCACTGCAGAAATTGGTCATTTTCAATTGTCTTATTGTATTCACGATGTGAAAGAAGTGCTGTGTTCAATGCTGTTAGTGCCGTGAACTATTTATCGGCGCCCTTCTCATGCATTTCCCTAGGCTGACTGTGCCTAGGAAATGGTTTCCTCCAGGACAAGATGCTTGGAATTCGCCATCTCTCCTGAGACATTTTCAGCAAACTTTCAAACCTACGACATTATTTCATTCGTCAATCTCCACCACCCGTCGTCTCACCTGGCTTCAGAAGATGTTACGAGAGATAGGAGAGTCGCCAGGAAGCATCACATTCATCTTCAGGAAGTGGAAAGAGCAAACGGCATGGTCCTTGGTTGGGGGAAATGCTGAACGTCTGATTTGTCCCAACCCAGATTTCAGCATTTTCTTCGTCAATATTTTCTCTTGTCTCCTGGTGTCTCCGCACTCCAGCTTTCTCCTGTCGGTGTCACGTCCCAGTACACAACCGAGAGGACTACTAACAAACAGTTCACTGCACTAACAGCTTTGAACACAGCCCTTCTTTCACTTCGTGAATACAATAAACCAATTGAAAATGTACAAATTCTGCAGTGATCGACCTTCTCTGTGGTGGAGCTAAGCCTTTCGTACGTCATCACTGCGCTAGTCGCTATAGTAACGTGAGTATACAATTGGCGATTTTGGCAAGTTTGGCTTATCGTATGGAAGCGAGAGATATGCCATTCGAACCGATATCAAATTGTCTTTCTTCTGGACCATACTCGAAAAATCGATGCACTTCCCCTTTAAGTACTGTAGTTGATACTAGTAGTAATAATATTACTACTACGTGCACTGTAGTGATACTAGTAGTAATAATATTACTAAGTACGTGCACATCTGATGTAATAACCTGACTTATGCCCATGCTTGGTAGAGCAGGCACTTCTTCACCGTTGTGGCTGTGGCTGTTGCAAAGAACTTCCTGATTGATGACACCTAACTAGCTGTACTGATGAGGCCTAGACACTAGGTAGCCGAGGCCAAATCGGCTAGCTGCCTACAGCATTCACATTATGATAATGACGTAGAATAAGATGTCTACAACAGTTACTAGTAGCTGGTGTGGAGTGAGAGACACGAACAGAATATGGGAACCTCTGTGCATGTATAACTGGGCCCTTAGTTTGAGCACTCGCGGGAGCTCTCTCTCTCTCTCTTTCTCTCTCTCTCTCTCTCTCTCTCTCTCTCTCTCTCTCTCTCTCTCTCTCTCTCTCTCTCTCTCTCTGTCTGTCTGTCTCTGTCTCTGTCTATCTCTATCTCTGTCTCTCTCTCTCTCTGTCTCTCTCTCTCTATCTCTCTCTGTCTGTCTCTTTCTCTCTCACTCTCTCTCTCACACTCTCACTCTCTCCTCTCCTCTGCTCAACAGAACTGGAGCTGGTGGATAGCTGGCTCGGCTCTAATCCCGGCAAATTCCTTTGCTGTGGAGACACGCTGACACTACCTGACTGCTCACTTGGACCCAAACTGCTCCACATCCGCGTGGCTGGCCAGCACTATCGGAACTTTGTGATACCGGATCGGCTAGCGAACTTGCACAAGTACATGGAGGCATTGTTTGGTACGAGTGCATTCAAAGAGTCAGCATGTACGGACAGTGAGATAATTCATGGCTGGTCACGTTTTGCCTGAACTATATACTCGATGGTGGGGGGTCCAACCGGACCTCTTTCTCTTTCTAATCTGAAAACGGCCTGTGCATTCAGCACTTTCCTGGCAGTTTGCCTAGCCTGTCGTTGTAACCCGTGGCTATGTACTGAATGCCAATGGTGCACGTTGCAAGGTGTCGGTTTCATTGTGTTCCTCTCTGTTTAGTTGAGTTCCATTGCCTCCAAGATGGCTGTATCATTCAGGACATGCCGCGGTAATATTTCTTACTATTTTTTTTTGCTGTTCACTGATTTAGACTACTTTCCAGCGATTGCGTTAATCACTTTTTTAGACCTAACTTAGAACGCAACAGCCAATGCTAGCACAAAATCCTGACAAACAGCTCAGGGTTTGCACAGTGTTCAACGCGAAATGCAGTCGTACAGAGTGCGGGGCAGTGTGGCCTGGCCAGCCATGCAATCTCAGTGACTTGTCTGGCTTCTTTGCCTGTCACTGTAGTTCGCTTCGGCACGAGGATTTATCAACACGCTGCTTCCTTTGAATTTGTACAAAAATTCTCTATAGTTTTGAATTGAAAAAGGCTAGCTACATGGAGGCAATAATCATAAAAATGCAGAATAAAACTATATGCGCACTCATATCACAATCATCGCAACGAATAAAGTGTTCCAGAACGTTTTTAGTTTTGAATTCTTTCTACTTTTATCTTTCTTATGCTTAGAGTTTAGTAGGCCCCGTGCTAATGTACAATTCTTCTTTTCATATGCAGACAAGAATTAATCACAGTTATTCTTGAGACTTGTTTGACCGTGCATAGTTGGCAAGGCCATTATGCAGGGTACATCAGCTCTATAGGTCTGCATGTGACAGTCTGGGCTGTGGGCTGTATGTGCATGGTGTATGTGCATGGTGTGTTTGTATGGTGTATGTGCATGGTGTGTGTGCATGGTGTATGTGCATGGTGTGTTTGCATGGTGTATGTGCATGGTGTATGTGCATGGTGTGTTTGCATGGTACATGGTGTATGTGCATGGTGTGTGTGCATGGTGTATGTGCATGGTGTATGTGCATGGTGTGTTTGCATGAATAATACCCGGTGACTGCCACAGTGCACGAGAGACTGGCCAGCAAAGTGATTGAGGGTGCACGAACGAAAGCTCTCTCGTGCATTTGGTCAAAGCATACATGCGAGACTTATTCTTTGTGTGTGTTCTAGTCTCTTGCATGCATGCATGCATTCGCCACACCTTTACAATTGTAGGTCAAAAAAGAGTGTTGTTAGTAAGTTGTTACATGCATGCAGAAGACCATGCATATCCGGATGCATGCAGGAAGATTTCAGCTGTTCAGTGTAGGTCTACGCGACTGCATGAGGTTGTGGTATGATGTGTTCCATCTCTTTGGACCACTACTAAGTACTGTACTAGTATCAAGAGTGCATAAACAGTGTTTATGGACTCTTGATAGTATTTTGTGCAGAGATTACGGTCAGATCCTGTGAATAGTTTTACGGCGCTTCAATTGATGTACAGTGAAACCTGTCAAAGGCGACCGCTAAAGGTAACTTCAAAACGCGGTCGTTGTGTGCAGGTTGTCTCCTTATCCAGGGTGATTAGTATGACTGAGATTGATCATCCCTTGCTTGGTCGTGGTTGTGGTGGTCCTCTTGGACAGGTGGTCGCCTTATCCGAGTGGTCGCATTGACAGGTTTTACTGTACTCTGGATGAAAACTTCACCATGATACCGCACGCCAAAACCCAGCCGGCAACCAAGAGTACATAACTGATTAGTGCACTCCAGTCCTGCCGCAACTCACTCAATCACAGCACTCCATTGCACTGTGCCAAGCAGGGAGCAGTCATACATACTACATTGCATGCTCTCCTTGGTGCAAAGTTGTCACCGATGGAAAAGCCTGTACAGTCTTGCATTCAGTAATGGTAGAAAAAGAATGTACTCAATCAAGGTGGTTTAAACTCTTGAAAACATAAAAAAACTAGCTGCCAGGAAAGATAGGAAAGCGCATGGCGAAAATGAACAGCATCAACAACGTTCAACAAACAGGACGGCTACACCTGGGTGCTGGGCATTATGGGTAAGAAAACAATACGAGTGTAGAAAAGTGCAGTGCCGGTGATTGGTTTCACTGTTGGCTCAAGGCGATGATGGAGAGATACAATGTGAGTGTCACCAAGAGTTCATAAACAACACGGTTTTTGGACTCTTGGTGACGTGTGTGTGCAGGGGGGGGGGGGGGAGTACAGTTGTGAAGTGATATCCTTTCAACGGAGAATAGTGCTGCTGATCTCAGGTTCACGTTTATCTAGTTACAAGGTAAGTACTAGTAGTCTGCAATCAGTTCGGGGGTCGATGACGGCTGATGTGCTGTGGCCGTGTGGGTCAGACGCAGGGATAACAGTGTCGAGAATCGAGGTGCTGCTGCGCGCCCAATGACGCACAACTCAAGAAAGAGAACGGAAGCAGCCACATCTGGACAGGCAGCAGGTGGAAGAGAGAAGCTATCCGGACATGGCGATGGCGGGATGGTTGTTGTACAGGTTGAAGCGCTGCCTGCTGCTGGTGTGATTCGATCAGTGGACAATACGGCTCGTTCCCATGGTCACAGAGAGAGAGAGAGAGAGAGAGAGAGAGAGAGAGAGAGAGAGAGAGAGAGAGAGAGAATGTCTGTACATAATACATAACTGCAGTGCCGCGGTGCAATGCACAGGAAGTCGCTGCGAAGACGTCAGCTACAAACCTGCAGCACACACGGCCAGGACGTTACACTACTGCACTGCAAAGGACGGCCGGCGGAGACGAGGCTAGCAGGTACGACAGTCGATGCCATAGTTAGGTTTTCTTACAGTGGAAACTACAATGCAATAATGCATGAGCATCCAAGGAGTACGAATCGGATGCATAGGTGGTGCTGGTAGTTCGTGTGGTACGCAACTACATGCCCAGTGACGCTAGCCATAGCACAGTGCACTGGTATATGGTGTCACACTGCTATGACATCATAGAGGAGTTATTATGATGTCGTGTAACGTTGGGAATGATGTCATGTCATAGTCACACAAGGTATGATGTAATGCTTATAGTATGATGAAGAAAAAGTCGCAAGTAGCGCAAAGCAGGATGAGGTTCTTCACGTCTGACCGACCGTCCAGACTCTGCTCAGAGAAGGCCGGCTTGGCAGAACATTGACTCCTGCATATGCATACACACATGCACATACGCGTACATACGTGCACATGCACAGACACACAGTCAGACAGACAGACACACCCACACAAGATGCGACATTGAACAGCAGTGTGGCATGCAACGCAATGCTAATACTGAGGGACTGTCCGACGGTCACGGTTAGGGTTTAGTAAAACGAACAGTTTTAGCCTTTTTCAGATGCCTCCATTTTGGCGGACAAAACAAAATTCAACGAAATACCGTAAAGGTCTGTAAATGAGTACCTGCCCGAAAGAAATACCCCTTCATTCTTTAGGCTCTGTCTGTTGAAGTCAAGTCAAGCCCGATAAACATACTGCCCGAAATAAGTACCGGTACGGTGCGCAAATGCAGCACGTAGCATGTACATCGACATGAAAATGACTTCTCCACTACACACAAGTCAGGTCCGAAAGTTAGTTCGTGCCCGAAAGTCAGTACCCGCCCGAAAGTTAGTACGGGTGTGGTCACTAAATTCGAAAGTAAATACGTACTTACTTACGGACTTTTACGGTAAGGACTCAGCCTTCAGCATCATCAGTTTGACTGAGGGTCTTATGCATTCAATTATCTTAGGAACAGAAGTCCCTGAAATGATACTGCCCCAAAACGAAAGCCTTTCACTTCGAAAACAAACTAAACACAAACCAATCCGTAGCCTTGAATGGCCCACACGCCATACAAGATGATCGTAAACACGGTTGATATGTAGCATCATTATGTGTACGCATGACACAGTGGCTGGCAATGGGTTCAACAGAGAGAGAGAGAGAGAGAGAGAGAGAGAGAGAGAGAGAGAGAGAGAGAGATGGAGGTAGAGAGAGAGAGAGAGAGAGAGAGAGAGAGAGAGAGAGATGGAGGTAGAGAGAGAGGTAGAGAGAGAGAGAGAGAGAGAGAGAGAGAGAGAGAGAGAGAGAGAGAGAGAGAGAGAGAGAGAGAGAGAGAGGTAGAGAGAGAGGGGCGAGGGAGAGAGAGACAGGAGACATGCAAACAAACAGTACCAGCTTACCCATGCTGGTCAGTGGCCATCTGTAACTGTGTTTTCATGAACTGTAGGTTTATGCCGTCTTGCTGAATACGCACAAGCACAAACACACGAGCACACACGCACACACACACACACACACACACACAGTACAAGAAACATGCAGGTAAATAAAGTGATTAGAAACAAGGCACCACCAGAAAAGCACCAATGGAAGCCCATGAGTAAAGTGCTGCTTCAACCCCAGGAGCCAGGATTAGATGATGTATTCTGTTCTTTGCTGAAATGCTCTTGATCTGTTTCGAGGTGCTGGCTCGTCTAGCTACTGGTGTGCATACAAGTGTGTGTGTGTGTGTGTGTGTGTGTGTGTGTGTGTGTGTGTGTGTGTGTGCGCATGTGTGTGTTTTCATGTTTGTGAATGCGCAAGGAGAAGCGATCAATTGCTCTCGAAATCCCCACTGCTAGCAATAGA
Organism: Sycon ciliatum; assembly: GCF_964019385.1. Classification (NCBI taxonomy): domain Eukaryota; kingdom Metazoa; phylum Porifera; class Calcarea; order Leucosolenida; family Sycettidae; genus Sycon; species Sycon ciliatum. Next base: position 4,356,777 of record NC_088649.1, on the reverse strand, counting down.
CCATCATAGTGGATTGGACATCCCGAGGCACCCATGGAGACACACTTAGCCTCACAAATTTCACCATCACGTGTAAATGTTTTCTAGACGAGTTTGGGAACGTTTTCACCAATCGTTCAGGCTTGCAGACAGTCCATTGCAGTGGATGTTTGCAATGAGATTTTCACTATTGCAAATGCTGCAGCGATATTCGTCACACGTCGGTAAAAGGAGAAACTATTGAGCATGGCGGTGAACACACATATACATGTACTTCGAAGTACACACACGCGCGCGCGCGCGCACATACCCCTCCCCCCCCCCCCCCCATGGCTCAGTTTCTCACCTCGGTGTCTATTCTGAGACCGCACTGGCAGAAAATGACGGAGAGATGTTGCAGGAGATAGTTCCTGAAACAAGTACAAAGCCATACCCATTCGCAGACAGACACACACAAAGGCATTCAATAGCTATATAAGGCAGAAACTAAAAACCAGTAAATACTGTTCACACAGAGGGCACAATAGGGCTTGAAAGTGAAGACGTCAAAACGGCCAGGAAGTAGTAAGTTCACATCAGATCTCTACTTTTGGACCCACTAAGGTGTGACTTTGCTATTGCCTCAGTGTGTGGGTGCATAGCAACACACCCATGTCGCATGCGGGTGTGACTTTTTCTTCGCCACCAGTTGTCACCCAACCCCCATTAGCCAACCCAGTCAATTTCACCGGGTATATCACCTTCCTGTGAGTAAGACCGCTTGAAATGTGCTTGGATCCAGTTTTTGAATTTTTGAAAGTGTTGCTATGCTGTGACGTAGCACTTTCAAGCCCTATAGTCAATACTGTTCACAGAGGGCACAATAGTTCTTACTGTTCACACAGAGGGCACAATAGTTCGTCTGTAGACAGGCTGGCGAGTGCGGAGCACAGGTCTTTCTCTGACGCTGCTGCTACTTGCTCACGATACTGCTCCAGTATTGCTGCTTCTACAATGCAATACACACAGCAATAGTAACAGTTAGCAGAACATACATTCCACAATGCAATACACCCAGTAACAATTTATAGATCATACCGTGCTGGCAACTGAAATCCGAACATCTGAGCGGTGCGCTTACATGGCAAAGACCCGGCATGGGATTGTGACACTACGAAATAGAGGCCGCTAGAAAGTGAACGCACCGCCCAGGGGGTCGGATTTCAGTTGCCATCGGTTTACATACTGCTCTAGCTGCTTCTACAATGCAATACACAGTACTAGTAACAGTAAGCAGATCATACATGTACAATTTGGTTCGAAGAAAGTTGTGCCCACCTGCCGGAAAGTGCTAAATGCACAGAGCTTATCCGCACGTGATAGAGATAGAGACAGAGAGAGAGAAAGGTAGAGAGGTTCAATTGGTCTGTTCAGTTGTTGCGTAAAGCTTCATACCGAAGCAATCAATAGAACCCTGGGGGATGGTCATTAACAGCAATGCACGATCGAGATGTGACGCAAAAATATACAAATTTGTTAGCACGATGGGTCCGCTTGCAAACAAAGACAGTACAAATGTCACGCCACACACCACCACCACCACCTTTACACAAGACACCCGATACAAGAACACAGAACTGTACAGGAGAGACTGGTCTTACCGTCTGCCCTCAGCTCTTCCTCAAGCTCATCCATCAGCGAGCACAACTCATTCACATCGGATGGCACATTCTAGACGAGCAACACAACAAGAATGAAGAGGACAAGAAACTCAATGTCTTGCCATCAGGGATTCAATGGTACTGTAGTGGAGACAACACATAATCACAGGATGGAAAGTGGACATGGGATGGTGGAGAGAGAGAGAGAGAGAGAGAGAGAGAGAGAGAGAGAGATAGATAGAGGGAGAGAGAGAGAGATAGAGGGAGAGAGAGAGAGAGAGATAGATAGAGAGAGAGAGAGGGAGAGAGATAGATAGAGACAGAGAGAGAGAGACACAAACACACACACCGAGAAAGTCAACAGTTTCACCATACCTCTGCAGGATTGAACGTGGGCATGAATGGAAGCTGCTCTGTCGAAAAGCTCGGCAGTGCTAGATCACCGACTGCTGCCGACCATTCCTCGCTCATCACCTCACAGACCATGTGACGCGTTTCCATACGTGTGTCCACATCGCTTCCCCTGGTCATAGGCGTTGCTATGGCCGCACTGCTGGAGTCGGCGAAGAACGAGTGGTCATCAGCCGATGTCGGAGACGATCGTCGTTGCAACGGGCAGTCGGAGTTCATGCTAAGAATACTCTACACACATACACACGTGGACAGACACGCGGTTCATACTGAGAATACTCTACACACACGTGGACAGACAAGCAGTTCATGCTGAGAATATTCTAAACATGTGGACAGACACGCGGTTCAAGCTGAGAATACTCTACCCATACACACGTGGACACACAAGCAGTCCATACTGGGAATACTCTACACACACGTGGACAGACACGCAGTTCATGCTGAGAATACTCTACACACGTAGACACACAAGCAGTTCATGCTGAGTATACTCCACATACAAGTGGACATACAAGCAGATAAGCACTGTGAAGATTGGGTATGACGACCTTGCACACCGTACAATGGCCAGAAATCTCCAGAAAAGGTGACGTCACCCACAATTCCGCCATGGGTCAAAGCAACCGGAGCTACACACTCTAGCCAATGTACTCCTGGTAACAACCACCCACATTCACAGTACCTCATTAGCTTCATCTCCCAGTTCTAGGTCGCAGTCTTCGGCCACCGCCGTGTGTAGCTCCTCTGAGAGGCCGTGGCGAAACAGGATCTCAACGCGACGCTTCTTCAGACGCGTGCGACACCGCTGCACGTGCACAAACACGCAGATACACACACAGACATGCAGATACACAGATATGGGAAGATAGATAGAAACAGGCGCGTGCCCTGTATGGGTTCCTGGGTGCCCGGAACCCCCCCCCCTTTTTTCGCTCAAAATGCAGGATTTTGCTTCATTTTTTGAAAATTTTCTCGGGGGAGGTTCCCCGGAACCCCCCCCCCCCCTTGAAGGGCACCGGCGCACGTGCCTGAGAACGCGGCACAGGTTATGCCATGCACGGAGAAGAACAGAATACATCACAGTACATCAAGCTGGCCAGTGTTTTGGCCACTAACATGTGTTTACTGCTGAGCAGGTCATGGGTTACAGTGCCTGTCATATCACCTACACAGCATGAAAGGCTAGGGTAGGGCCAGACCAATGAAAATCCGCTTCCGCCGGCCCTTACAGATACTAGTATGCATCCCACACACACAGTTGTGCTCCGTGACTGATTCTTGTTGACGGAATACACACCGAGTGCGCTCATGAATGAAACAAGACCAGTGAGTGTATGTTCAGGAGCGTCGGAAGGTATTCGATAGTGTTGAAACGAATAATCGAATAATCGAATAATTTAGAATATTCGTGGGGTGAACGAATAATCGAATAGTCGTAGGAATTATCCGAAATCGAAAAAAAAAAAAAAAAAAAAGGATCTATGCTCGGTGCCGACCCTACTGATATTTGCACTGCGTGGATCTGCTAGTAGTATTTCTTCTCAATCTCTTCTCCTCCAAGTTTTAATCTCCTATCGGTATCTAGTAATACTTCTGTTCTTTCCATACGAGGGAAACATGGATACAGTGAAGATCCAATAATTATTACGCTCAACCAAGACCCTATGCAGAGCTGGATCAGGCGTTGCACACTCTGGGGGGTTATGTATTCTTGGCGGTACAGGTTAACCGGTTTTGCACCTCCACATAACAAAATCCGATAATGAGCAAAAATATTTTTTAAAGAACTGCTTAAAAAGTGTTGAAAAAAGCCATCATGCGCGCATGATAGAATATAGATTTTTCGTTCGATGGAGGGCGAAATTATTCGATAGATTATTTTGTTCGAAGAATCCGTGTTCGGTTTAAACACTAGTATTCGACATTGGTGTGGCCATGAGTGGATGGAAGGTCCAGGGCGTCCGCCACCGGAGAAATTTTTAGGGAAATCGCGCCCAAATAGCCCATATTCCATTGCTTCAAATCCCAAGACGAACTTATTGGTGCGGCTTTGGCCGCACCGGTTCCGACGGCCCTGTATACCGTAGTGACGCGCATATAAGCACATGTGCCTATACCCGGGCATAAGCACACCCTCGCAAATAAGCGCATGGGCTTATAAGTGAACCTAAATGCAATCCATCCCGTAGCACACATACTCAACAAAAACACCATATTCACATAGTTCAATGTGCATTGCGGTATTGCACTATGTGCATCATTATGCAAGGTACCGGTACACTAGCAACTCAAGCGCATGCGCCTATGTGTGAGACAAAACGACCCGCAAAAATAGCAAATAACGCAATAACTCACTCATAAGCGCATGGGCCTTTATGTGCGTCACTACGGTATTGTGAAGGCATAGCTACATGACCAGGATTCCCCCTGACAAGAACATGAGAAATCGTTCGTAGCTCACTGTGTTCTGCAATCCTCCTTTGATAAAGCTATGGTCTTATTAAACTGAAATACTTCCCAAAATTCAACACAATCATTACGCTGGAGAGAAAGTACCCATTCCCCCCTGCACATATAGGCTCCAGCTGCACAGGACTGTACATGACGTATTTGAAACACTAAACTCTCTCTATCACTACACTTCGGCATCATTATAGATCTCAACATGCCAGTGAGACAACAGGCCTACCTCTTTGTAGGCCTCTTTCCATGGTACGTGAGATTTAGGCCCCTTCCGAGTAGCCAACATCTCTGATGCACTCGCTGACCGACGTTTTCCATCTGCTGAACCGTTGGAGGACATTCTGTGGCCTTTCTCAAAACAACGGCGATGCGCAGCTCTCCAAGAGCTTCTTGCCGTGAAAAACTCACGCCAGAAGACGCCGAGGACTATGAAAAGAAGTGTACACCAGCGTGGCAGATGCTGCGCAAGCAAGCAAGCTGTCAGGTGAAGAAAGTAAGATTCTGAAAGCTACGATAAAGAAGGAATGACTATGTACATTGTACAGCTAGCTGTACAGGCTTGCTTTGCAGGTTGAAAAGAAGAATTTCTTTCGAAAAGTGATTTATTTCCCGCCAAACTTCAACATCTCACAATGCATAGGCCATATCTCCGAAAGGGTTTGTATACCATCTTTGTCTTTTCATAGACGTGGTGAAGCAGAGTGGCGCAGCGGAAGCGTGCTGGGCCCATAACCCAGAGGTCGATGGATCGAAACCATCCTCTGCTACTTTTTTTCTTTTTTTCTTTTTCAGCTGGCCCAAGCATGGGCTGTTGCCATGAAGATGAAATAAAATGGCGACCCAGTTTTGGGGGCAAGATTTTTTGAAGGAAAAGCAAAAAAATCGATTATCGATTGTCAAAGTGCCGTTCCTTTTCAACCAAGGAAAGCACTTCGAACTTGAAGGGAGATTTTCTGGCCTTCATAAACAGAAGGTTGTGCATTTTGGTGACGATTGCCATTAGATAATAGTGCTGGCATCGACCGCATCTATAGCTTTAGTTGTTGGTTTTAGAGTCTGAACAGTCGAATTCGTGGGATAGAAATTCCTTCTGTTCCTTTGCCGAACACACGAAGTGTTTGGAGAGAAGTAGAAAATGGGAGACAGTAAGTTCTGCATGTTCTACAGTTTCATGTTGCTGCGGAATGCAGCCTAATCCTCTCCGGTTCTTTCTCTTTCTTACCACTGCTCGTAGATTACGGAAACTCCTACGGCGGGAGGTAAATACTAAAATATTACTAATTACCAATAGGTATCAAGGGGTATTTTGATTTGTACGGGCACATACAATCAGTCACATTTCCCAACAGAAGGAAGTACATGTAGAGCTCTAATATGGGCGTCATGGCGACCCTAAGGATGCACGATCTGGTGCTAGAGTAGGCGAGGAGCACAACCTGTGAAAACCATACATCATGCACTATTGCACATGCAGCCCTGTGCCTGCTTGCCCAGCAATGCGCGGGCCTGCATGACATCTCAATGTTTCAAATGCGGTACTCCTGCCAGGCATATATTCCTGGACACGAGTTTCATACAGCCTTTAGTATGCTCTCAAGGCACGTTGTGATGGTGGAAGCACTGTCGAAAGTTTCGCCATGCACAGTATGCGTGGACATCCACACACCATAGCCACCCGAGACTTGTTCAATCTGATATCCTGAGAACCAGATGCAGCTCCTATGCTTTCCAAGATTAGTTGCAATTTTTGCCGCAAATCATGCTAGTAATTACCGCAACTTCAGCCGCGGATCATGATGCTTATTTTCTTCCGCTATTGTCCCCGGGCACAGTGCTGAGCCAGACCCTTGTCCCAGAACGAAATTGAAGATCTGATTTGTGTTCTCTCTCCTTTCCCCGTCAGCTATGGTGCCGGTGCGGTTGGTGCATCAGGCTACTCCCAGCAACAGCCACAACAGCAACAGGCTGCTGGTAGCTATGGCAACTACGGTGGCCAGCAACAACAGCAAGGTATGTGGACGGTGTCGGTCAACGTAGCCCTTCAACCAATGTATAATACTATTATAACACCTTACTTCCGCGCTCAAAGATGTGTGTGCTTATAATTTTACGAAATGCTGCTGTGTGAGAGTGTTAGTGTTGTGCGTAGGTTTCGTGGTAGCAAGTCTTCAGTGTACAATCATCTGCTAGCTAGTCCTGATTGTTGCAATTCGTATTCCGACTCTTCGTTCACTGTATTGTGCCGTGGTCGTCATGGTTATGGACTACAGTTAAAAGTGTTGGAAGCTATCTATCAGCGTCTGTACAAGCCTAATTTGTGTGTACAGAAAGATAGTATAATTGGGTTGAAATTGTTCAAGTAACGTGTCGTGTTTAGTGCGGCCAAGCTTGGCCGTTAATGTTCTAGGTGTAATGTACTGCTGTTATGTGTTATCACGTTGTCTTTCCTTCCTTTCTCCTTTGTTCATTTCTCGCTTTGATTGTTAAAATTCACACTTGTAAATTTCACTGTTGTTGCTCTTAGTGTTATTTCTCTAAATGCTACTGTGTTTTGCGGAATCGAGAGGTTATGTATGGTTTGTGTAATGCGTATAAACTACAGTCCATTTCAAAACTATAGACGCGTACCTAGGCAAAAACCGTTATGCCAGCATCTATACCACATAAAATCTGTGATCACTTTGTGCATAAAATTTTCCAAATTGGGCGTCTGTTATCCAATCCTTTAGAAACTATATGAGAGTAATTGTGGAGCGATCCTGAGCAATATTCCGAAAACTATTCTCAAAAAGTTCCAGCCAAATTTGAAATATTTCAAAAACCCTACGCGTCTATAGTTTTGAAATGCACTGTAGTGTTTAAACCGAACACGGATTCTTCGAACGAATAATCTATCGAATAATTTCGCCCTCCATTGAACGAATAATCTATATTCTATCATACGCATGATGGCATTTTTCAACACTTTTTCAGCACTTTTAAGTACTAGTAGTTTTTTTTGAATTTTTTTGAGAGTACATAACCCCCCAGAGTGTGCAACGCCTGATCCAGATCTGCATAGGGTCTTGACTCTTGGTCGAAATTGGTCAAAGACCGAAAATCACATTCACTGCAGCCATGTTTCCCTCGTATGGAAAGAACAGAAGTAATACTAGATACCGATAGGAGATTAAGACTTGGAGGAGAAGAGATTGAGAAGAAATACTGCGAGCAGATCTACGCAGTGCAAATATCAGTAGGGTCAGCACTGAGCATACTGGTAGATCGTTTTTTTGTTTTTGTTTTTTTTTGTTTTTTTTCGATTTCTGATAATTCCTTCGACTATTCGATTATTCGTTCACCCCACGAATAATCTAAATTATTCGATTATTCGATTATTCGTTTCAACACTAGTATAAACATGACTTGGGTGATAGTTTGTTGCATTCCCTGAACATCAAAACTATATTGATACTGTGCTCTTGGTGACTTGAGTATGGCATTTGTAGCATTTACCATTGTCTGTGTTGGTGCAATTCTGGGCATGCATTTAACCGCCTCCCTACAAATATGCGCTCCACTGTGCTAAGCACCTGGCCTCTTGAGTCACAAAAAAAAGTGGCCAACTCTCTCTCTCTCTCCTCCCCCCTCCCCTGGACCACCTTGCGCACACTCTTTCTCTGATATGTACACTGTATGGTGTGTTACACTTTTTCCTGGCCTATTGAGTCACAACAAAGTGGCCAACTCTGCACCCCCCCCTGCGCCACCTTGTGCACACTCTTTCTCTGACACGGTACACTGTCTGGTGTTTTACACTTTTTCACCTCTTGAGTCCAAGGTGGCCAACTCTGCCCCACCACCGCCACCTTGTGCACACTCTTCCTCTGACATGGTACACTGTCTGGTGTTTTATGCTTGCTGCTACAGCAGGCGGATATGGTGCTTCAGCTGCTGCTCCTAGTGCTGGTGCTAGTGCTGGAGGTTACCAGCAACAGAGCTATGGTAATAACTCCACTCCACAGCAACCTGCCGCCGCTGCTAGCTATGGACAGCAGCAGCCCGCAGCAGCAGCAGCGGCTGGCGCAGGAGGGTACAGCGCCGGTGGCACTAGCGGCTACAGTGCCGGTGGCGCCTCCCAGGCATCCTCGTACAGCAGCGGTAGCTCAGCATATGGCTCGTCGCGCGGCGGCAGTTCCGGCTACTCTGCAGGATCATCCAGTGCAGGCGGTGGAAGCTCCGGCTACTCTACGGGATCATCTGGTGCGGGCGGTGGTGGAAGCTCCGGTTACTCTGCGGGATCCTCCAGCACAGGCGGCAGTGGTGGTGGCTCCAGTGGTTCTTACGGTGGCTATGAGCGTGGCGGTGGTAGTGGTAGTGGATATGACCGTGGTCGTGGTACTAGCGGCGGTGGCGGTGATGACCGCGGTGGCAGTGGAGATCGCTACGGTAGCAGGGATAACGATCGCCGTGGTGGCGGCGGCAGTAGCAGCTATGGCGGCGGTCGCGGTGACCGGGACCGTGAGGACCGAGGCTACGGTGGTAGTGGTGGTGGTGGACGAAGCGGTGGCAGCCGCTTTGACAGCGATGACAGGTGAGGTTCTCTTGTGGGCCAGATACTCTCTCTCTCTCTCTCTCTCTCTCTCTCTCTCTCTCTCTCTCTCTCTCTCTCTCTCTCTCTCTCTCTCTCTCTCTCTCTCTCTCTCTCTCTCTCTCTCTCTCTCTCTCTCTCTCTCTCTTTCTCTCTCTCTCACTCTCGTTGTTTTGGTCGACTGTTGTACTGTCTTACTTGGGTAGTCGGATCTGCGTTGAGAAAGCTGGTCAGCTGCCATGCTTGGTGAGTTTGTACTCGATTAGCGTCTGCTTGTCCCCCACAAATTCGAATGGCAACGTGGAAGGCCAGGGTGCAATTCAATTGGTTCCCTCGCTGAAGTTCTTTGGTTCCCTCGCTGAAGTTCTTTGGTTGGCTAACAGTTCATTCTGCTGTGTAGATGGTTTTTTGGGCTTGAGGGTATCTCAAAGGAGAATGTATTCTGCTACTTTTACAGCAAAACTGATAATGAAAGTACTTCGTTTTTTTTTAAGTAGACAGACTACAAATGATTTTCTGTAGCCTTAGATTTCCAGCGGGTTGTGATCCTCATGCAGAGGTTCACTGCTCACAAACTAGGCAATGGAAGTTGGGAGGTTCTGGTACTGTGTGGCGCGTTCCCCAATTTCTTTTGCTCTATCTGGCCTTGGTCCGACATGTTGACGTTTCAGCTCTGCGTATATTCTGCGTAAAGCCTGCTGCATGCTTCACGCCGCGTGCGGGAAACACATCGCATGATGTGCCAAACCTGTTGAACTGTAGTTAACGTTTTTCTGTGATGCGGCGCATTTCCCGTACGCGAAGTGAAGTGTGAACCAGGGTGCGATGTAATGCCAACATGCGCATAGTTCTTTCTGTACAACGACCCCAACAACAGCAGCAGTAGCAGCAATATTAGCAGCAGCAACACTAGCTCTGTTGTCCCTGACCTTTTTTTGAGAATACTACGGATTTGCAACAGCAACAGCAAACACACAATAAGATTGTGTTGTGGAATCTGTTGTGAAATACACTGTCCCTTAGCAATACTTATTCGTTGGACATACTCTCTATTTTCAGAAATTTTCGGTGCTCAATATTTTCGGTATGAGGGCAAAAGGACAGGTTAGGTGGACAGAAAATTTAGGTACAGAGAAGCAGTTTCCTATTGGATTATGTGTGTCAGGGTTTGTTTCGGTGTATTGAAATTTTAGGTATGAAACAAATGCACCGAAAGTACCGAAAATAAAAGTGCACCGAAAATTTATGAAATTACAGTAGTCCACATTCTTATACTTTGATTTACAGGTCGTTCTGAATAAATCTGAGACTTGATTTTCAACAAAACTCAAGGAAGCTGAGTTTCCGTCAAAATTCTCCGGCAAGCCTCTTCGTAATTTACTGTTCAGTTCTGTTTATGAAATTATGATGCTGGAATTGTCAAAGAGAGGGGAGGGGAGCTCCATGTTCAGCCTGGTTTCTTGTTACCAATGTACATAACCAAGAGTGTGGGACTCGACGATGTCCCAGCCCGCGGCGGAATCATTTTGTTGACATGAGTCTTTCACAGCCATCAGGCTCGCTACTGCCGTCATGCATAGTCAGAGATCAAAGTACAGCGAGCTCAGCTTGTACATGACAGCTGCTGAAGTTGTAGCGGACCAGTGAACGGTCAATCCATACGTCCTGAACCTGTTGTACTGAAACTCCGTCTGCAAGATAAACACGGAAAGCCTATGCACTTGATCTTACTTTTGACCAAAAATGCCACAATCAAAAACAACCACATTTCACCTTGGGTGAGCGCATCGCAGCTCAAAGTAGAAGTTGCACACTCTTGGTTATGTACTGTTGTTGTTCTGTATTGTGCTGAGTTGTGGGTTTGTTGCTCCCTTCTGGGCGATTTAAAAATCCGGTTTCAAGCCGAAATCTGACCAAAATTAGGTTTGAAATGCGCCGAATATCATCTTCTTCTCAACGGACTTGCGACTCACAAGACCTCAGTGCATTGACATTCAGTACTGCCGGGCGCCGAAGAAGAACAGATACGTGCTGTACAGCAACTCAGAGCCCAGATGCGCACTGTACGGCAACTCAGAGGCCAGTGCACCACGGGCAACACTCTTAGTATAGGTTATGCAATTACAACACATCATTTGAGATGCTTGGTGCGGAATGGCAAGCTGTGGCACGACATGAACTAGCTTGCCGATCAACACGAGGCCGAAGCATTTTGGTCAGCGGAGCCAGCAGCAGCATGCCATCGCAGCCTCTGCCTTGCATTGTATCCGTCTTCATTTATTTTGTTCTGTTTGTCTGTCGGCTTCCGTTTAAAAACAATTGGTGCGTGCTAAGAGTAAAAAGCGTACGCAATGATGCCACTCGCGTAACCCCTCTGGGTGCTTGAGTACTAGTGCAGTAGAACCCTCCTAATCCAGACACCTTTCTGACCCATCTAGAGCCACAAAAACGGGCTTTTCATCGAAAAATTACCCCAAAAACTATTGGTCTGGCATTACAAATAAAAGTAAAAGGTACTTGCATGCAGTAAGTATGTACATTCCGAGTACCGGGCGATTCCTAGTATCGGGCAGGTCAGGACCGAGCACTGCCCGTAAGGGCCGTAACTAGGAGTCGGATATGGGGATTTTTACTCTAGATGGGTATTATTGGTATCATCAAGAGTAGATAAACAAGAGCGTGTAACTCCGGATCTCTTCCTGCACAATCTGCAGCCCACGGCGGATTTTTTTGTTGACGTCACTTTTTTTAGAGAAACGCGCATTTTGCCGCAGAGCAGTGTGAGAGCATGTGCTGGGCACCGACCTTGTAATGTAAAGCCCGGCCACGTGCACGAGGCAAAACTTTCCAAAGGCTCGCAGCGCGTGCGCGCGTGCGTCGTAGAAAAGATTACGTCAACAAAAAATGCCGCCGTGGGCGAACCCATCCACGAGTTGCACACTCTTGTTTATCTACTCGTGGTACTATCTGACGGCACCAGTTTCGCCCATATTGTAAAGAAAACAAGCCAGCCTGATCCTAGGATTGCGTAGTGGCAAGCTGGTTTTGAAAGAGTGTTGTCGGTACAATATGCTATTGCTGCCCGTTGCTTGCGTGTGTGTATTGTCCCCTTACTAAAGTTACCGAGGAGGTCGCGACAGGGATTCTGCCTCGTCTGGAGCACGGGGTTATGGTAAGTAGTTTCCATGGCAACCTCGTTGAATCAGATTCTGCCGCCGGCACCGCCGCCACCGTCCCGTGGGTGTGTGCGCGCGTGCACGGTTGGGGACGGAGACACAGAGAGCGAGGGGGCGTGTGCGGGACCTCTGGAAACGAGCCGCTCTGGCCGCTCGGTAAAACCTCCCCCTGGCCCGCGGCGGTGGGCAGACACACACACGGTATTCGGTTGTCAAGGTGAATCTGGTATGGTAAGATTGGCACAAGCCGCCTGTATTGTGTGTCTGTATGTGTGTGGGGTTCCGGTGCAGGTGGTCTCTTGCCAGTGCAAACCAAATTCCGAAATTCCAGCTGGAGTAAAAAAAAAAGAAAAGCTGGAGTCGACTGTTCCGCATATGTCCGGATATGGCTGTAAGAGACAGCGCTCACATACATCAGGTGTCCTGTTTCCGTTCGTTTAATCTATAGACATTAATATAAGCAAATGGCCTACGTGTCTGGGGTTGAAGTCCCCGAACCGTGGTGGCAGGTGAAAAGTCCGGCGGGCGCACCCACCCTCAAACTGGTTGCCAGAAATGCACCACCGGAGTGGGCGAACACCAGAAATCAACCGTAAACGAGGCCAAACAGCAATGGATCTGATTTGGCGCTTCCATGGTCATCGGAAACACCGCATTCTTCTCTGCATTGTCCGCAAAAGCGATGTGATTAGGACGAAGAGTATTTACATGTTGACTGTCCCAAACCTTGCTCGGAAATCTACCCATTCCTTTTTTTCCTTGGGGTCAGGGGCAGGGGGGTGTTTGGCTTGGCTTACACTTAATACCAGCGGGCGCTGTGCAAGTTGTCTCTCCTTATGTTTGTAATGTATTGACCCTCTTTGAGAGTTTGCATCCATCATTTTTTGCGGTCCGCACGAGACTCAGCGAGACTGGGTCCGAGGGCTTTGGTTCTACTGGAGCTGTTCATCATTGCGTCCCTGCTATCATTTGAGCCAATGTTTTTAAAAGCGCAAGGTGTCGTCGATTGGGGATCTTATTGTCAAACACTCGGTGTTGAGCATCACACAATAGCCACTGGTGGCAATACACTAAAACACATATTCCTCTATCAAAGTGCTATTTCAACTACGCACGCAAGGTCCCACCCAAGTTCAAAGTTAAGCTCTCGCTCCTGTGCTGTTCCCCGCCTTTTTGCCACTGCTTAGCGCCGGAACATGCGAAACCTCCAAAGCTGGTTGTAGCCGGTTGTAACGCGCACATGCGAACTTTACTTTGCTTTTAGCGCCGGAACGAAAGCTGCGAGTGCCCGAATGCCTGTCCTAAGCTATGGCCTGGTGTGAGAGCGCTATCTGAAAGCCTGGTGTGCCGTAAATAGCAAGATGCGTGTGGCTATAATGCATCAGTACTGGTGCAATGCTGGTCTTCTTCTAGTGTGCAATGACAAACCACTGCACTTTGATGTGCAATACTTTGAAATTGCTCCTTGGAGAACAGCTGGCTGACTTTGTATTTAATGTAAAAATGTGTCCTTGCTCCGTTCTGTACTGAAGTGCGTGTGTTGTCTATCTGCTCTGTTTGTTCTTGTGATATCAGATGCTGGTGGCAGTGGTGGTGGCGGCAGTGCTGGTGACAGTGCTGGTGGCTCAGCTGGCGGAGCTTATAGTCATAGTACGTTGTTCTCTGTTTCTTTCTCTCTCTCTCTCTCTCTCTCTCTCTCTCTCTCTCTCTCTCTCTCTCTCTCTCTCTCTCTCTCTCTCTCTCAAACAATGTTTTCCTCGATGACGAGATCATCCTTGCGCACTCAGTGTTGTGACATTCTTTACCCAATGCTGCTGTTGCTACTACTGCTGCTGTTGCTACGGTGGTGCTGTGGTCAGTAAGCCTGGGTGATGTTTGTTCAACGTGCCGATATCTTCTGGGACCTCTGGTTGTGGTGCAGTGTGTGCGCCCGACCCGGAGGGCTGAGGGGAGTTCTGTTTTACTGTCCGCTGGACTTGTCAATTCTTGTGTTGTATGTTTTGTCTTAGCTTTCTATGTGGCTGTCTGTCGGTCTGTGTGTGTCTGTGTGTGCGTGTCTGTGTGTGTGCATGGGTGTGTGTGTGTGTGCCTGTGCCTGTATCGCAGGCCGTGAGTTGGCACCAGGCAAGATCATTGCAGAGGACACTGTCTTCATAAGTGGCATGCCCAAGTCAGTCACTGTTGAGCAAGTCAAGGACCATTTCGGGGCCATTGGCATCATAGCTGTGAGTAGTAGCATTACCCAAGGCATTGTATACTGTAAAAGCCATATATATATAATAACGAAGTGCTAACTCTAACGAGTTAATGAGGAGAAATCTGTCGTTAAAATAGAAATCGTTATACAGAAATCGATACATTATACTGTCCTATTGAGCGTTGAGAATGAGTGAGAATCGTTACCTTTGGTACACGTAAACTAGTCAATTTTGGGAAATCGTTAGATATGCGCCTCGTTAGAATATGGCTTTTACAGTACTGTATAAGGACATTTTTTTGTTTACGAAATCTTTCGTTAGATCACTCCACCAGCAGGTTCGTTACGTACTAAATTTCGTTTTTGGTCGAGGTCTGTCACCCCGAACTTTCAGAAAAAAGACGTTAGTTTGGTGCAAACTTTAGTTATTCCGTGCCCCCTAACAAATATAGCGAAAGTTAATTCCAAATGAAGCTTTGTACTTATATACAGTATTGGTAGCCTTGTGAAGAAGTCTTTTGGAGCGTCTCGCAATGCTATCCATCTCTAGAATGTCCATGGAAAGTTGTCTTTCCCGTCTGTAGCTTGTGATGTCGTAAAGTACCGGTTGATCCCTGTGAAGTGTGAACGCTACGTCACGGATTTGTATTGTCGAGGTGTTAGTGCCTGAGGTCTGCCCGTTGCCTGCTTTACACGTTTTACTTTGCTGCCGGCAGATGTCATACTTGTATTCTAGGGCTCTTTTCACCATGATGTTGATGTTCCAGGTCAGAGAATCTTGTGCAATTGAAGTGGATTCGGAGTAAAAAGACCGCTATTGGAGTTGGAGGTGTTACGTGCTATACATGGCCTAAAGCAGTTGCCGTTGTGTCCTGTATTAAAGCCTGTCTCTTTTAGAAGCTTGTGTTGAATACAAGCCTGCTTTTCAAGATACACTGTCGGCACATACAAGATACACTGTCGGCACATAAGCCTGGTTTTAGTGTTGACATAGATAGAAATACCTCGGTTGAATACAAGCCTGATGTGAATACAAGCCTAGCTCTGGCATCGGCTTCTACAGGAATAAGCCCCCCCCCCCCCCGTTAATACGCGACATTACTGGTACTGTCAACCTTGTCGAAATGACCACTCCGACGAGTTGGGCACCTGTCCTAGACGACCACTACAACCAGAACACTAGGTAAGGTGACCGCCTCTACGCAGGGAACACATCTTGCCTGATACGGTGATGTCCTGCCTTGTTGTCGGCCTGTATTTTTTTGTTTTTACTGATACCTGTGTGCATTTTGTGTGGCTGTGTGCGTGTGCATGTGCATGTGTTACAACGAACAGCTTGACAAGAAGACGCGCTTGCCCAACATCAAAATCTTCAGCGACGAAAGTGGAGAGTCCAAGGTAGGCGCCGATCATCGATACAGCACCCACTTAGCTCATAATATGAAATATCAAAATGAGCGTCATTTTGTTTGGATTTCTATCCATCACAACCCAACGGACATGGGTGCTCAATATTATGATGGCGATAGATTAAAAGATGCAGTGTGGCTTCGATAGAGCGTGAGCTGTACTCGAGAAAATGAGAAACTATAAATATGTAGTCAATAGGATATTTATATGTATAGTAAAGAAAAAAGGACCAAGGAACTACAAGTTACGTTATAATGTCCACTAGCACTGCCAGTTACTAAACAATCAGCTCATGTGATCACATTGCATGACACTGACCGACAGTACTGACGTTCTACAACCAACTGGCTAACAGCTTTAGTACGTCTTGGATGCGCACTCCATCAGCTTTTCTTTTCTATAATTTTATCCTTGGCTCTCCATCCGAGTCCATACCTATATGTAGCGGTAATTACAAGCCAAGTTCTAACAGAATTTAGAGTCAGAAAGAAATGGGAAAAAATGAGAAGACCAATGGCAGAAGGAGATAATGTTCGGCTAGCTCAACCATAGAAGAACACTTTCAGTAATCTTTTAAACGAATTATTTGAGCAACGAGTGGGCGTGAGCTCCTGTGACAGGGTGTTCCAACGTTTCACGGCGGAAACCACTGTTCGGCAGTCACCAGACGTTCGCCGAGTTAGCAGCACAACATGTTTACAATTGTCATTGCCACAGGTGTTACTGGAAGGTTGGAGGGTTACTCTTATCTTTCAGAAGAGGGCTGATACTGCTGGTCTGGATACGGTGCATAAGGAAACGGAGTTTGCATTTGGCACGTTCAATTTCTGGGGTCACTTGAACATACGTACGTGCTTCCTGTAAATTCTCATCAATACGCAATGTGCAGTCATTATGTTATAGTACGGGCTCAGAGCCTGAGCATTTTGAAAGCGTTTTCGGTTGATGAGAACTCTGAACTCTGCCGTGGCTTTATAGGGATATGAGTGTTGTCTGTGACTGAAAATACAATACGCCTGCATCAGTCGCACTTAATTTATTGTTGGATGTGGCTGGGTGTTATTGGACAGTGTTTGCTGTGTTCTTGTTTCTTGTTCGCAGGGAGAATTCACCGTGAAGTATGACGATCCGCCGGCTGCTGATGGTGCCATTAGCTGGTTCAACAGTAAGTCAGCCATCGGACAGTGTGTGTGTGTGTGTGTGTGTGTGTGTGTGTGTGTGTGTGTGTGTGTGTGTGTGTGTGTGTGTGTGTGCTTTAGAGTGCTGGGGGTCAGCTGGGTACCTGGCAACTCCGGCAGGCACCAGGTGTTCAAGTTCTCCCTGTGTACCACTGTACTTGGCCTGTACTGGCACAGAGGACTACACATTTCCGAGGTATACGTACGATTGAATTCCAATACGAATCAAGAAGAGAAACACCGGGTCCACGCACCCTCTCAACCAGGTCCACGCACCCTCTCAACCAGGTCCACACACCCCTCTCAACCAGGTCCACACACCCTCTCAACCAGGTCCACACACCCTCTCAACCAGGTCAACGCATTCTCTCAACCAGTTCCACACACCCTCTCAACCAGGTCCACACACCCTGTCAACCAGGTCCACGCATTCTCTCAACCAGGTCCACACACCCTCTCAACCAGGTCCACACACCCTCTCAACCAGGTCCACACACCCTCTCAACCAGGTCCACGCATTCTCTCAACCAGGTCCACACACCCTCTCAAGCAGTCTAGTGCATTTTCCAGTCAGCCATCTAGTACAGTCTGCTGTTAGTAACATGTCACCAGAACATACATGTGATGGGTAGAGAGTAGCGAGCATGTGCTCTTTCAAGCCTGTTTTGTGTTGTACTAGCAGCAGCAGCAGCAGCAGCAGTACCCAGCCAGGCTGGTTGTCTTCTTCCTGGTGACAAACTTTTCTGTAAGTGTCACGGTGTACGCGTGTGTGTGTGTGTGTGTATGTGTATCTCTCTGCGTGTGTGTACGTGTGTGTATGTGTGTGTATGTGTGTGTGTGTATGTGTGTGTGTGTGTGTTTGTATGTCGACTCTGGTACATAGATACTGAGTTCATGGGACAGAAGATCAAAGTGGAGAAAGCTGAGAAGAATGCACCATCTGCATACCGCCCACGCGGTCGTGGTGGTTTCGGTGGTGGTGGCGGCGGCGGTGGCCGTGGAGGTGGAGGTGGATTCGGTGGTGGTCGCGGAGGCGGCGGCGGTGACTTTGGTGGCGGTGGTGGTGGACGCGGAGGCGGTCGAGGTAATTTTCTGTGCTGTTAGCTGGAAGTAACGGGGTACACTCATACCTCGTTTATCCGGGCGGTCTGGGACCGGTCAATGCCCGTAGCTTTGAAACGTGCGCAACTCCGAATCACATACATTTTGATTGGGAAAGGCCATAGATATGGCATGTTACGTTACTCGAGGAGGAGAGATTGTTGCATGTTACGTCGCTATTTCCACAAAGCATGATTAAAGAGTAGTAATATCCCGGGGCCCCTAATAAACGTTTCTGAAGGCACCGATCCAGTTCTTTGTCAAGCTGTGACGGCCCTAGCCTAAATATCTGCCGCGTTCTGAGCCATTGTGTGTGTTTGTGTGCGCGCGCGTGTGTTTGTGTGCGCGCGTGTGTGTGTGCGTGTGCCTTCGCATGTTGTTATCCTGTGTGTTCAGGCGGCGGTAACTTCCGTGATGGAGATTGGACTTGTTCCAGGTATGCTGTGTGTGTGCATGCTGTTATTGTTCTTTATGAAAACAGAACATTAGGGGCCGTCCGTGAATATAGAACTTCTTTCACCAAACGAATTATTTTAGTTTGGACCCAACCGCTCCCTCCCTCCCCTCAGAACGTACACAATGTTGACATAATTATACTAAAATACATGCAAACGTCGCAAGTGTGTCACTGCTCTTATTCCTCTGTGCATGTAGCAATGTTTTCTGAAACGAAATTGCTCAACCCCTCCCACCCCATAGCGAAATTATTTTATTTCGTTTTGTGAAAAAACTTCGATATTTGTGGACGACCCCTTAGGCATTTTGAAAATCAATCCGGTTTGAGCTTACTCAGCTAAGTGACATGGCTGGACTCCCTGTAGCATGAATGCCCATTTGACTTGAGTCATCCGCAGCAGGGGGCTGCTCTTTTAGATGCCGAGATACCACACAGCACCTTATACCGATGTTTGTTTGGGGCTCAATCAGTGCTTTGCCGCCAGTTTAGCGTAGTCTGTTACATGGTTTGTGGTTGTTGCTGTCGTTTGCTGTTTGTTTTGTTTTCACTTCACCAGATAGCCAGGTTATTTCTGCCTTCTCATCTAACCGTACGGCTAGACTCCCAATGAAAGATGAATAAAATGTGGTTGTGTTGTGTGTGCGTGCATGTTGTGTGTTGTGTGTGTGTGTGTGTGTGTGTGTGTGTGTTGTGTGCGCGCGCGTGTGTGTGTGTGTGTGTGTGTGTGTGTTGACAGCTGCAATAACGTGAACTTTGCCCGCCGTGACTCTTGCCATCGATGCAGTGCACAGAAACCTGGTATGTAGTACTTGTACATCGTGCAAATAGTTAATTTATTTTAAAGGTTAAAAATTAACTATACAGTCATTATGATCTCTCTCTCTCTCTCTCTCTCTCTCTCTCTCTCTCTCTCTCTCTCCCTCTCCCTCTCTCACACACGCACGCACACACGCACGCACGCACTACATGACCTTCTTGGCTTGGCATATTCTCTCCTCTTCGTCGTGTGCTATAAAAACTGCACTAGTGCATGGATTGTGCTAAATTCTGCATTCTGCATTCTTACTTCCCCATTGCTCTTTGCCCCATTGCCTTTTGAACGCAGCCGGTGAAGGTGGTGATAGCGGTGGTGGTGGTCGTGGCGGCGGTGGTTATCGAGGAGGTGGTGGTTACCGAGGAGGCGGAGGTGGTTACGGCGGCGGTGGCGGAGACAGATATGGCGGTGATCGGTAAGCAGACAGAGTACTGTACATTGTGCAGTGTGCAGTGTACTGCTCAATGAAATCCAGTCATGTCACTCAAGTGCAGTGCTTTGAACTGAAATCCGACCCCTGAGCGCTAGCGCTCTCTATTTCGTAGTGTCACAATCCCGCGTTGGGTCTTTGGAATGTGAGCCGCACCGCTCAGGAGTCGGATTTCAGTTGCCAGCTCTGTACGAACCGGGCGTTGTGTAACCATAGGCCTGCAAACTCTGGGCTGTGAAATGGTGCAAGGTGCAAACTTGAATGACACGACTACTGGATTTCACTGCCCAGGACTGTAATTAGTTGTTGCGGCGTTCTTCGGTGCTTGCCAGTTATCCGGGGAGACGCAATCGATCCCCTGCATAAATCTGTGTATGTTTGGTTTGAGGGGTCTGGGGTGAAATGAACAAATGCCATCTCGAAAAAAATACCGGTATTTACGGATGGCCCCGTATCAGAGTGGTTGCCTTGATGGGTCTTACTGTAAATGCACGTCTCTGTGTCTTGCTTGTGTTTGTGTGCATGTGCAGTGGCGGCCGTGGTAGCTACTAAGTATAAGCAGCAGGAGGGCAGTGACGATAGCAGCAGCAGGAGGGGCAGTGACGATAGCAGCAGCAGGCCAGCACCTTTGCAGCCATTGTCGGCAACCCACCGTCATCACCAGCTACAAGTGACTGTCGGCTGTGAGCATGTCTGCTAGCTCTGTGTGATTGATGCTGGGGCTACATGTACTTTGCTGCTAGCTGCTAGGCTTGAGAACTACAGAGAGAGAGTGAGTGAGTGAGTGAGTGGGGAGCGGTGCTGTCAGCTTTCTCGCATGGTAGCCGGCAGCAGTTGCGGAGCCTGGCTAGCCAGTGCAGTGCACGGCGACGGCCCAAACTCTCTTTCACCGTTGATTGCCTTGGTACCTGCCCCAGTCTGGTGTATGCTTGTTAGTACTGCTAGTCAGCGACAGTGGCGGGTAGTACATTCTTGACAGTGGCAGTATATATTACCTACGCTGATTTCACAAAGCCGCCACCTCAGCGGGCGGCGGTCCTCTTCCGTCCATGACCGTGTGTGTGTGTGTGCGCGCGCGTGTGTGTGTGTGTGCGCGCGTGTGTGTGTGCGTGTGTGTATGTGTGTTTCTTCCTCTTGCATGCATGTCTGTCTGCTTTCCTGCACTCATACGTAGTGGCGTGTGTGCATTTGGTGTATGATCTGCACGCATGTGTGTTTGTGTGGGCCGCCGCGCACACACTCATGCGTGTGTCCGAATGAAGTTCTGCTTCACGATTTATGAATTGCATCCCTGATATACAGACACCATCGGATGGAAACTACGCTATTCGTAGATCCGAGCATTTCTTTTTTATGCGAATTGTCATGAGACAGTACCTGTAGTTGAATTGTTTCGTTTTTCTTTCTTTCTATTTCTTTGTCCGTTCCCGTTCTGATGTGCGTCACGGTAATCGTGTTGCTAAGTGCAATGCTTTTTTTTGTTGCCGAATATCCACTGCCAGCCATGTACATGTACAGTTTTTTTCTCATTGTTTCTTTCGCGTCATTTGGGGGTTTCCACGTACCTGTATGAGTGGTTTCGTCACTTTTGTGCCCTTTCGTTGAATGTTGCATGGCACAGCTCGGCCCGTAAGCGGGGTTGTGAAGTCTGTATCATGTGTCCAGTGCTGCTGCTGCTTGTGTGTGTGTGTGTGTAGTGTGTAGTGTGCATTGGTGGTCAATTCACATGGCTTCGCCAGTTGTGTGGATAAGACAGTTATCTGGCGCACGTCTTGATCTGTCTCATTCAGATCTGATCTTGTCCGCGATCGTTGCTACAAGAGAAAATCTGTGGGTGCACATCCAGTGCATTTGCAGATTTGCGTTCTTCTCTTGCGATGGGCGTATGCATGGTACATTTTGTGTGTGTGTGTGTGTGTGTGTGTGTGTGTGTGTGTGTGTGTACCAGTGCATCTAGTGTCTGCTTCTATCAAAGCAGCGTGCTGTCTATACTGATTACCCCAGCAAGTGTAGGGTGCGCATAGATAACTGTCTTGGCCGTTTTATACCGATGTACTCCGTGTGGTGTAGACCAGGTGTGCATTGGTGGTCGATTCACATGGCTTCGCCAGTTGTGTGGATTGGACAGTTATCTGGCGCAAGTCTCGATCTGTCTCATTCAGATCTTGTTCGCTATCGTTGCTATAAGAGAAAATCTGTGGGTGCACATCCAGTGCATTTGCAGATTTGCGTTCTTCTCTTGTGATGGGCGTATGCATGGTGGTGGTAGTGGTGGTGTGTGTGTGCACACATGCTTGTGCGCGTGTAGGGGGGGGGGGGGGATTCGACAGAGGAATACATATTGGATCATGCTGTGTAGTATAAGGACCAATCTGTGAGCTTTCCACGGTGCATTCCAGCAGAGAGAGAGAGAAGAGTTACATTTATAAAGACAGGTAAGTCTGGAAGAGAGGAGCTAGCACCAAAGCTGACGGTTATAATGATAAGAATCTCAAAGTGTACAGCTTATTTAAAAAGAAGCTTATAAAGTCGGATTGGATTTTGACCATCAGAAATTGTCTGGCTTGGATTCAAGTTGAATTAAATTTCGGAAAATCGTTCCTGCCACGGTCTGGCTCATCTCAAAATAAATAACGTAAAGAATCGGAAGCAGCAGCCGCGTTCAGCCTGTTTGTTCATCAATTGAATTAGTTCAGTGGATCAGAGGAGGTGGAACCAGTTCATTAAATAGAGTCCGATAACAAAAAAAGGAAAGTTCACGTGTCACTTCAAACTCAGCCATGTAACTTCAATCAAGAATAATTTAAAACGTATGTTCACTGTTACAATACAGTGCTGGCAACTGAAATCCGACCCCCGAGCGGTGCACTCACATCGCAAAGACCCAACACAGGATTGTAACACTACCAAATAGAGAGCGCTAGAATCTGTACTCATCGCCCAGGGGTCGGATTTCAGTTGCCAGCACTGTCGTAGTCACTGTCACCAGCAGCAGCAGCACCCTGCCAGCACCCTGCCAGCACCCTGCCAGCACCCTGCCAGCACCCTGCCAGGGTCGGACACCAGGAAGTACTGTAGTGTGCTGACAGTGGAATGAAAACCCCACTGCAGTTGCAACGCCTTTCTAAGTGTTCTCAGTAGTTCTTACTGCGGCGGCTTCGTTTAGTGTGTCACTCTACAGCCAGTGACATGGTAGCGTAGCCTGCACACGTACACACCATACCATGTATGCACCCTGGCGTGGCCGACGTTTCCTCAAGACTAGCTAGAGCGACGTCTGAGTCATCAACACTGCAGCATCCCTCGTTGCTCTGGCACTCGGCCACTCGGTGATGAACTGAGTTCTCATCAAGCCCTTGCCTTTGACCATTATCTCACCGCGGTCGACCAGCTTGAAACCACGGCGACGAAGCACATCCCCAGTTTGTACAGTTACCTGTGGACGAGAGAGAGAGGGGGGGGAGAGAGAGAGAGAGAGAGAGAGAGAGAGAGAGAGAGAGAGAGAGATAGATAGAGAGAGAGAGAGAGAGAGAGAGAGAGAGAGAGAGAGAGAGAGAGAGAGAGAGAGAGAGAGAGAGAGAGAGAGAGAGAGAGAGAGAGAGAGAGAGAGAGAGAGAGAGAGAGAGAGAGGGGGAGGGGGGAGGGAGGGAGGGAGGGAGGGAGGGAGGGAGGGAGGGAGGGAGAGAGAGAGAGAGAGAGAGAGAGAGAGAGAGAGAGAGAGGAGAGAGAGGGAGGGAGGGGAGGGAGGGAGGGAGGGAGGGAGGGAGAGAGAGAGAGAGAGAGAGAGAGAGAGAGAGAGAGAGAGAGAGGGAGGGAGGGAGGGAGGAGGGAAGGGAGAGAGAGAGAGAGAGAGAGAGAGAGAGAGAGAGAGAGAGAGAGAGAGAGAGAGAGAGGGGAATTGGACCGACAGACGGACAGACGGACAGACAGACAGACAGACAGACAGACAGACAGGCACAATGGCATAGTGATCGCAGTGTGCATGCATTCTGATCAGTTATGATTTAATATTAATATACTCTGAATTTTTAATGTACAGTCGACTCCTGAGTGATATAACGAATACCACTGTAGAGGAGAATTAGTTCTTTATAGCCGGCGTTCGTTATAACAGAAATGCACTCACACCATACAAGCAGCAAGTCATGACTGGCAAATGGCCCATGACAGTATAACTGCACTTGCCTTGGTTTACATGCAGATCTACAAGATTTTGTTCGTTATAAACGAAAACTGTTCGCTATAGAGGGTCAATTTTGTATGGGTTCAAACAGGGACATGGACTCGGGCTCGCTATATCACAAAATTCGCTACACGCAAGCTCGTTATAAGTGGAGTTGACTGTATTACCAGTCTCCATCTTCAGTCCATTTCAAAACTATAGACGCGTACCTAGGCAAAAACCGTTATGCCAGCATCTATACCAGGGAGTCGTAAAATACCCGGGTATTTTACGACTCCCTGATCTATACCACATACAATCTGTGATCACTTTGTGCATAATTTTTTCCAAATTGGCCGTCTGTTATCCAATCGTTTAGAAATTATATGAGAGTAATTGTGGAGCGGACCTGAGCAATATTCCGAAAACTATTCTCAAAAAGTTGCAGCCAAATTTGAAATATTTCAAAAACACTGCGCGTCTATAGTTTTGAAATGGACTGTAGGCCTATTAGATCACGAATAATTTGCTACTAATTTACCTGGTGATCCAGTGTTTCGCAACTAACCTGCACTTTGCCGTTAATCCCGGTGGACTCCATGCGACTTGCCAGGTTGACCGTGTCACCCCAGATATCGAACAGCGGCTTGCGTGCACCGATGACACCACTCACCAGCGATCCCGTGTGCAATCCTAGGGTCGTGGGAACGTAGCGAAACACAAACATAATGTGCAACAACATGCACACACAGACACATACATACACACGCAGGCACACACAAATACATGTACACACGGACACACACACACAGGCACACACAAATACATGTACACACGGACACACACACGCATACGTGGACACATGCACATGGACACACACGCACGCATGAACGCACAAACACGCATGCACATACGGGGTATTGCCAAGCATTTTCTTCTTCAGATGGCGAGCCAAGGAAAATATTAAACTGAAGCAAGGAAAACGGTGGAACCTTCCAAGTTGGAAGGCCGTTGGTTAGCGCTATCGAGCAGTGCTCAAGTTCACTTTCTGGCCGTGGAATGTCTCAGTACTCCTTGTTAGTCTTGTGCTACCTTGTGCACGTCTGACTGTTCCAAACCTGGTTTAGTTAGTGGACTCTCACGCATAACTTGTGCCCCACAGTTTTCCTTGTTTCAATTTAACATTTTCTTCTTCACTTGCAATAGAAGGTGATGAGAGTTCTAGAATACTACAAGAATAGCTTTATTTAATTTTTGTTACTACAAAGCACTGGCCAGCAACATAAAAGGGGAGGTAGACAATGCTCAGCCAGTGCGGGCTTTGGGCCGATAGAGAGGTTCCGCCTAACGTAATTACGTTAGTAAAAAAACGTAGTCGATCTACGGAAAGTCTTACGTAAACTGCATGCGGATCTGTGTTCCGCCATACGGAGTTTTCAAATCACGTACTAGCTGCCCTTGGCAACTCCGAACGCGGCAGTGTACGACCGGATCGACCTGGGGAGAGAATCATAAATTCGTACCACAATTCACTTACGGAGCAGGTACGTTATCAGAGCCCTATCTACGTACTCTGCGTAGACAACTTTCCGTAAGTGGAGTGCAAACTCACGAATTCACGGGTTTTACCACCCACTAACGTAAAGTTGCTCAACTTTACGTAGTGCGGAACCTCTCTGATGTCAAGCCAGTGGGGGGGGGGCTTTCCCAGCTATCCATATACGTGTAGTCATCTACTCACCTATTCTCAGCGTGAAGTTATTGAAGGCATTTGCGTTGATTTCGTCGATGGCGGCGTTCATATCGTGAGCCAGCATCGCCAGTACACTGACAGCGCAATGCTGTCCCGTCGGGTCATGCAGTCCAGCCACTAGCATGTACGTAGGTCCGATTGTCTTGATCTTCTCCACAGTGCTGTATTGCGAGCGGCTCATAAGCTGCACACACAGCACACACATACGTACATACATACGTACACACGCACACATGCAAACACCCGCCAACACCCGCCAACACCCGTCAACACCCGCCAACACCCGCCAACACCACACACACACACACACACACACACACACACACACACACACACACACACCAACACACACGCACGTACGCACGCCAACACACACAAACACACACATATACGCAAACACACAGCACAAAATTATACTTAGCAGCATTAGCTACTAGTAACGTACAGGTCACGGTGGCCCATAGTCAATTCTGACCATAGAGGCAAGAAGTTTTAGAGAACTTCTGTTTCAATGAGCTTCCCATAGTGAGTGCGGTGCTCGTCTCCTCCTCTCTCTCGTCACCTTTGCCTCCCCAACCAAAGTCAGGTACCCAATCAGGTACCCAATCCCAGACGGGTCACCTGCAAAGCAGGCAATACGACCCACAGCCTCTTGTTTGAAAGGCCAATACTCAAACCACTTCGCCAACCACGCACACTTGGGCTTTGCGACGAGTATGGGTTGCCAAATCGGAGCGGCCCTGATAATAGGCTCACTGACATAAGCCAAAACAATCGGTGTTGAAAACCCCACACCCCAATTGTTCGTGATCAGACTGTAGACTGTATAGAGCTTTTTCATGGTTCTACAAAAGGTCATGTGACATGTTCACCACGTGCTGCATAGTACAATTTTCTGTGATGATGTCTCCCATAGGTCATGTGACCTGTTCCATCAGTACTCACTTTCGGTACCCGGGAAAAACCTATATACCTGTGAAGGGTTGAACAAACTCTAAAGCGAGAGGTAGCGGCACAGCTGGCAGCAGGTACAGCATTCCAGCGAGCAGCAGCGAGAAAGAAGATGCCCCCCCCCCCCAAAAAACACGTTAACTAGGCCAGCTCACCTTATCCCAGTCGGAGAAGACTTCGTTGAGCAAACGCAGACACTCCATACCGTGACGATTGCTAGAGACCTCCTGGTAGAACGTCTCGCTGAACTTCGGTATTGCGCAGAACATGACGGCCACGTTGTCATGGTAACAGCTGTACAGTTGCTGCGTGCAGGATAGGAACACATTAAAAAAACAAAAAAAAACAAAAAAACAGAACAATCTCCATATCCGACATCAGCCACCCATGTACAGCACTGCAGTATGTGTTTGTAGAGAGATGTGTATGATTGCATGAGTGCATGAGTGCATGAGCATGCATACCCCCTGAGAGTGTGCAACTCCCACATACCCTGCTGTATCAAAAAGTATTCTTTCTAGACCAAAGAGTGGTATATTTGATAACATTTAATAACGATAGAAATTTTTACGATACTTCTCCAGACGTTTCGTTGTTCTGAACAACATCGTCAGTGGATCCACTGACGATGTTGTTCAGAACAACGAAACGTCTGGAGAAGTATCGTAAAAATTTCTATCGTTATTAAATGTTATCAAATATACCACTCTTTGGTCTAGAAAGAATACTTTTTGATATTACAATGAGAGTGAATAATCAACGCTTGTCCACCAACTCTTTTTATATATATTTTTTTATACCCTGCTGTGCCGACAGAATTCAAGTTGACGTCATAATCTATGATGCACTGCTCCCTGCACCAGTGATTTACAACATACGTACGGGTGTCAACGCATCACACGTTTTTCTTTGCAATAATTCGTACAGGATCAGATGGGCTTTGGTCCACCACAGGTTCCGGATTCGTCTGATACTGTAAAAGCCATATAATATAACGAAGTGCTAACTCTAACGAGTTAACGAGGAGAAATCTGTCGTTAAAATAGAAATCGATATACAGAAATCGATACATAGACTGTCCTATTGAGCGTTGAGAATGAGTGAGAATCGTTACCTTTGGTACACGTAAACTAGTCAATTTTGGGAAATCGTTATATATGCGCCTCGTTAGAATAATGGCTTTTACAGTAGTCCGTGTACAGTGCGCACTGCGCATTGCATCATAAAAATGACGTCAACTTGAAATTCTGTCGGGACAGCACCCATAGTCATGACTGGCGCATGATAGGTGACACAACACGTGTACTCTCATCATTCTGACTGTCTAGTGTCTACTTACAGTGCTGCGTGTTTTCTGAGACAGGAAATGCTTTGCAACGTGTTTCGGAAGAATGTTGTGCAGTAGATATACATTGGCCTGGCGTAGCTGTTTGTTCTGACGCGTGCTGCGGGAGAACTGCATACACGCACATACACATACACATACATGCACGCACGCACGCACACACACACACACATGTGCTGGAAGAAACACAGACATAAAGCAGTGAGCGTGTACACTGGCAACTATACAATGACATCATCCATTACATCACCATAATAATTTATTCCCATGACATCACAATGACATCATGCATTCTAGGAAACTGCCACAGACATCATCGGGATGAAGTTGTACAGCACTGTACCTCTTGGTTCCATATATGGTTAATCTTCAGCATGATCTCCATCTGTACACAGTGATAAGAGAAAGCGGAAGTAGAGAGTCAGCATTTGATTTATATTTTTATTTTTACTATTTTCTCTCTCGAAATTGTCAACAGATGCGTTGACCTCATGCAATGAGTGATATGCGAACTGTCATTATTATTATTATTTTACTATGTTCACATACCCAGCTTGAAAAGAATAATGAATGACAATGGTACGGAGAACAAGGCCAACCGCGACAAATAATGAGCAGGCGCTGCACCGAGACGCAGCAGTGATGGTGGGGCATTGATGGCTCTGCCGACCTGAGGTCTCGGCATCATGGCCAAAAACACGCGCCAAAAAGAAACAAAAAGATAGAACTGTACGATGAGAGAAAGCAAGGCTTAGCACCTGCGAGTGTGCGGAACAAACTATGATACTATGTAGACGAGAGCAGCATCATAGCGAGTCGACTGCCCAGGGCCAGTTCGTGCTTAGATGGCAATATACGTTCATTTTAAATGATTGCATTCCCTTGCTGTGGATATCAAGGATACAGTCACACCTCGCTTAACCGCACACATCGTTTTCCACAAAAAGTATCCGGAGAGGCAAGGGAACCAGATAGTCGAACACACATAGTGTATGTATGCATGATTTACGCTGGAAATCGGTAAAAAAACAAGTTTCTTCGGATGGCGAAAACGAAAGGCGTACAGCACCGTACAGCACAACACGCTCCTGTACTTACGGATCTGGCATGTGTGAAGACAACCAAGACAGCCACCACAGCCAGGAATATACTGAAATCACCGAAATACACCGGCAAGTCGATGCTGTATCAAGACAACAAGAGAGAGAGAGAGAGAGAGAGAGAGAGAGGAGAGAGAGAGAGAGAGAGAGAGAGAGAGAGAGAGAGAGAGAAAAAAAGAGAGAGAGAGAGAGAGAGAGAGAGAGAGAGAGAGAGAGAGAGAGAGGGAGAGAGGAGGAGGAGGAGGAGGAGGAGGAGGAGGAGGACGAGGAGGAGGAGGAAAAAGAGTGCATGAAAACGTGAGTGTGACGGAACACTGGGAGGGGGAGAGGGGGGGGGGGGGGGGGGGGGGGGTGAGGAGTGTCGAGAGATTGAGTAAAACCAGGAGAGGGAGATAGAGTTGGTATGTGTGGGAGCATTTATAAAAGCACGCTGATTTTAGTTTTGAGAGAAGGCAGCTCTCCTGAATCTTGAAGACTTACCCGTTGGATACTCCAATCCAGTAGAAGTGCGTGTCTGTGAACGGTAGCTTGAATAATGTCCAGGTGAATATAACCGGCACTATAGCCAGCGCTATGACAACGAATATCAGGTAGAGGAAGCGTGTGCGAAATAGCATCAGCATACCAACCAGGGCAAACATCTCAGCCTGCAGGACAAGCTGTGCACACGTGAACATACATGACAGACAAACAGACGAACACGCACATACATGAAGACGGACAGACAGATAGACCAGACAGACAGACAGACAGATGGACAGACAGACAGACAGACAGACAGACAGACATCCAGATATGTGGACAGACAGACAGACAGACATACATCCAGATATGTGGACAGACAGACAGACAGACAGACAGACAGACAGACAGACAGACAGACAGACAGACAGACAGACAGACAGACAGACACTGAAGCAGTCAGGTCCTGAATGGGACTTTACTAGACTATTAATGCAAGGATACATTTGCCAAATTCTAATGTGGCTTAGTACCAGGTCCTCTCTCTCCCCCTCTTAATGCTTCCATGCTGTTTTGACCCCGACCATCCTGTTTTTCTCTCCCTGACAATGCCCAGTCATACAATACCCATCAGCAGCACAGCACAACAAACTCTTCTTGGCAGCAAGTTACAAAATCACGGATCGGCATAAATAGAACCTTCCCATCACCCCCAGTAAATGTTAGGATGGCAACAGCAATTACTGTAGAGGCAGAAATTTTCGTCGGTCAATAATTTCGTCCAACTCTAAAGAAAAGGAGTTCGTCCGGTTGAAAATTCCGTCCATCGATCATAAGAGTGTATTGAAAAGCTGGTCAAATCGACATTAGTCCGGCATTTAATTTAGTCCAAAAGCTCCTTGGACGAAAAAAACGAAATGAAATTCCAGACGAATATTTCTGCTTATACAGTACAGAGAAAGTGTACCCGGAATGGT
Source organism: Sycon ciliatum (assembly GCF_964019385.1). Classification (NCBI taxonomy): domain Eukaryota; kingdom Metazoa; phylum Porifera; class Calcarea; order Leucosolenida; family Sycettidae; genus Sycon; species Sycon ciliatum. The sequence continues at coordinate 4,326,198 of NC_088649.1, read as the reverse complement.
AGAGGCCACATGGGCTTTGGACACGCTACGGCCACTATGGTATTGACCTCACCACTCTTTGCCCCGGGTACTATAATGTATCAATCAAATGCACTGCCTGATTTGGGCTGTATAAGGAGAAAATATTCGTCTGGAATTAAATTTTGTCTTTTTCGTCCAATGAGCTTTTGGACTAAATTAAATGCCGGACTAATGTCGATGTGTCCAGCTTTTCCATACACTCTTATGATCCATGGACAAAATTTTCAACCGGACAAACTCCCTTTCTTTGGAGTTGGACGAAATTATTGACCGACGAAATTTTCTGCCTCTACAGTAAATTTTGCAATTTTTCAGAGGAGCCACCCCTCCTCCCAACGAGTAAATTGTACCTCAGATGACTGACCCTACCACACTAAATTTCCTTCCGACGCCCCTAGCCCAACAATCTCCCTTTTCTTTCACAGCACAACCTAGAATGGTGTGCATAAGGGCGCGTTCAGACTACCCTGAATCCCGTCAAACCGTGAACGCCGATAAACCGTGATGGACATTCACACTACCGATAACAAACGTTACCGTGAAGTTTTGCAGCTCTCACCGTGGCACTGAAAAGGGATTTTCCCTTTTTCCCCAGCACGCATGCAGCCTGAGCACCTTTTTTACTGCCCGAAATCTTTTACTGCCGCAGCAGCCGCGGCAGTAAAACTTTTCCACCGGTAACGTGCTAGTAACGTCACGTGATCAAATCACCTTGGCGACTTTCCCGTTCCGTCACTTTTTATCGGTAGTCTGAACACGCCCTAAGGAGACACATGGACGGAGACGGAGACATGGCTTGGCAAACATGGGGACAAGTGGACTTACGTGTGGGAAGTCGCATCTGTTCTCTTGCGGTCGTGTGGGTATGGGCAGAAAGCCGCCAGCGTCCTCACTACTAACGTTGCATGTATACGCATAGCCGTGTGGTTGCGTAGTATTGCGCAACAGTGAACTGTTTGTGGATAACGTCCAGTTCGGCGGTGGTGTTGTGATATTGTGTGATGAGTCTGATGACATGGTGGCTGGTGCGGATGAAATCGGGGCGGAGGAAATGACCGGAATGCTCTCGTTGGTAAAGCATCGTGTAGTATCCATTAGGATAACAACACTCTTGTCAACGAGAACACACTGTATGATGTAGGTAGTGGACGGTGTGGTGTCGGCGGTGATGGTGCGCGCAGTGCAGTTATGCATGATGATAGAATGGGGTTGGTTAGCCAGCTCTCCACAAACAACCTACCAGAACATACATATACACACACACACACACACACACACACACACACACACACACACACACACACACACACACACACACACACACACACGCACACACGCAATATGCACAATCATGCACATCCGCGCATACACACTCACATGCACACACACACACAGGAACTTGTACTTGTTGCTCACTGCCAAAACTGGTCACGTGGGTCTCCCCGGGAGAGGGGAGAGAGACTCAAAAGGAATCTTGGAAAGATGACTCAATTGGCTATTGAACCGCCCAACGGCCGACACCCCCTGAAATCCCCAAAATTCTGGGTGGACTTGAAATGATCCCACTTATGGGCTCACCACACCTCAGTAAGTGGGTGAGGACAAGGTGCAGAAAAAGGATTGACGGCATCAGGGTATTCGTCCCAGGATCCAACTGCAGTTACCCCTGCCCCCAGTGAAGGTAATACTTGCTACTAGTGTGAGTGGCTAAATCAGAGTGAATCTGATATAAGCTTCACTAGCACCATTGATTACACAAGAGTTAATCTAGCCAGAAGCAGTCCATGGTTAACAGGTATGTATACTTCAAAAAGAAAGTAGATGAACCCTGAAACCAACAAAGGTGGTAGGTACAACATTACACCTTCAAGCAGCCGAGCCCGTTGGCAACAGACCCAACACTATCCGGCATAAGTGTACCCACCAACCGAACTAGCTGGCACCCGCGCACACACACACACACACACACACACACACACACACACACACACACACACACGCACACGCACACGCACACGCACACGCACACGCACACGCACACGCACACGCGCACGCGCACACGCACACGCACACACACACACACACACACACACACACACACACACACACACACACACACACACACACACACACACACATGAAGAAGAGAAGCAAACAGTGCTGATCCGAGCAATATGCCAGGAGCTGAAGTAGCAGCTACTGTACAATGCACTGCAGGAGAAACTCGCAACCATCACCACACATAATGCAAAATCCTATCCAAGGCATACCTACTGCCGAACTGCTCAAACCGCCCGCAGTTGGCCAGACGTTTTCAGGCCATTAAGTGCGCTTGCCAAAAACGTGGATAAATTCGACAATCTCTGCCCAGGTTGCCAGTCAATCCTCGGTAGTATAGTGGTAAGTATCTCCGCCTGTCACGCGGAAGACCCGGGTTCGATTCCCGGCCGGGGAGGACATTTCTTTTTTTCTTAATTGATTACTACCGGTATACCGCGACTTGGTCCATTCATAAAAATATGAACTCCTAGCTTTTGGCCGTGAATGGGTCAAACCTTGAAGCTTTTTTGGCACGTGCACCCCCTAAAAATTTCGATCTACAGTCCATTTCAAAACTATAGACGCGTAGGGTTTTTGAAATATTTCAAATTTGGCTGGAACTTCCACTTTTATGTTTATGTATCTATGTCATTTGGATCTTCCCAAGTTGTACAATGTACTGTTGAGATACCGAATTCAAATAAATCAATACCAATACCAACTTTTTGAGAATAGTTTTCGGAATATTGCTCAGGACCGCTCCACAATTACTCTCATATAGTTTCTAAATGATTGGATAACAGACGCCCAATTTGGAAAAAATTATGCACAAGTGATCACAGATTTTATGTGGTATAGATGCTGGCATAACGGTTTTTGCCTAGGTACGCGTCTATAGTTTTGAAATGGACTGTAGGTTCAGCATGCACATAATGACCCTGAATGACATGCACCAGCCATGCTACACATACAATGTATGCGGCCGTATGTATGTATGTATGTATGTATGTATGTATGTATGTATAACTCATAATCACAAGGTGATCGTAGAGGCATTAATCAGCGAGAGAATTGTGAATGATGTCTCTGAATCCAACTCTATCGTGTGCTGCATGAGAGAGAGCATGCAAGGGCCTAGGGAAGACCCGTCCAACTTTTAATGTTAGAAATCCATGATGTCGCGGGCCTTCCTCTCGGTTGAGAAACCGTACCCCCCCCCCCCCCCCCCCTTAAAAGGAGGCCAGCTACGTCCCTGGCTATCATCAAGAGTACAACACCAGAGTGAACAGCTCCTCATCCCATGCTGCACCCCATGCTGCATGAGGCCGATCCCATCATGCTGCATAAGGCCGATCCCATGCTGCATAAGGCCGATCCCATGCTGCATAAGGCTGATCCCATGCTGCATAAGGACAATAAATAGAGGTCGATCCCATGGCGAAGTGTTATGTTTAGGTCACCATGCATCATGGATGCATTGTATGATTCATGTACAGTGCTGTCGGGCGCTGAAGAGCGGTGTGCCGAAGAGCGGTGTGCCGAAGAGCGGTGTGCCGAAGAGCGGTGTGCCGAAGAGCGGTGTGCCGAAGAACGGTGTGCCGAAGAGCGGTGTGCCGAAGAACGGTGTGCCGAAGAACGGTGTGCCGAAGAACGGTGTGCCGAAGAACGAACAGGCTACGATTTAACCAAGAGCGACCAGCCTGGTCCTACAGTAAAACCTGTAACTAAAGACCACCGTGACTAGCGACCAGCCTGGTACTACAGTAAAACCTGTAACTAAAGACCACCGTGACTAGCGACCAGCCTGGTACTACAGTAAAACCTGTAACTAAAGACCACCGTGACTAGCGACCAGCCTGGTACTACAGACCACTTCGCCAGGCACGGACGGTCTCACATCCCTAGATGGTTGTACGGTGCAGACCTCTAACTAAGGACCACCTGTCACTAAAGACCGCTTTTTCTGGCCCCAAGGGGTGGTCGTTAGTCACAGGTTTGACTGTATACGGTTTCTCAATAGTGCATAGACTACAGTACACTACAGTACAGTACAGTACAGTACAGTACAGTACAGTACAGTACAGTACAGTACAGTACAGTACAGTACAGTACAGTACAGTACAGTACAATACAGTAAGAACAGTGCAGGCTAGGAGGCTGATCCCCCAGTTCTTCGGCATCCGACACAGTACAGTACAGTACAGTAAAGTACAGTACAGTACCAGGGGCGTCGGAAGCAGTTTAACATTGGTGCGGCGAAAGTGTGAGAGGGGGGTCCGGGGGTCCTCCCCCGGGATTTTTTTTGAAAATTGGGCCTAAAAGGCCATATTTTTAATGCTACCGAATATTATGAGAAATATGAATATGCATGCTGATGACACACCGCATTGTCGATGTAAAACATGGTACCTGTACAAGAGTCGACAAGCCATCAACAAGGTTGAAAATGTAAAAAAAAAAAAAAAAAAAAAAAAAAAAAACTTCCAAAATTATTGGTGCGGCTTTAGCCGCACCTGCCGCACCGGTTCCGACGCCCCTGAGTACAGTACAGTCTCCACTGTATGTACTGTACTGTACTGTACTGTACTGTACATACAGTGGAGACTGACTGTATGAAGGTGGTGGTATGGCTTACCATTCCCAGGTTGACAATGATGTGGAGAACGAAGTATGCAAGCAGAGTGATGACAGTGCGCGCTGTGCGTGCCGCTCGGATACGTTTGATAATTGCCTGTGTTCTCTGCAGATACACACACACGCATGCACACAGACAGACAGAGAGACAGACAGAGAGACAGACAGACAGACAGAGACACATACACCTCAGACCTCAGACGTGCCCATCGCGGAAGCGATGATAGCGAACAGCTATGTTAGACATAGCAACTTGTGCTGGGATTACACCATTCAACAGCTTGCAAGGCTGATGAATTGACCGCCACTATTTTTAGCCTGGTATCCACCACACAGCTGTTTGAAGTGACTTTTTCTGGCCAGTGAATCCCTATTTTTCATTTTTCTACACACACACACACCACACCACATACTCCGGCATACACTGGCTGTTGGTAACCACCCAGGAGAATGAAAGAAAAGTCAGGAAGAGTCTGAGAAAGAGAAGAAAGCCGTGACGTGTGCGACCATAAGGCCACCCTTTCTTTTTTCGTTGTTTAACGTCCGCGCCCGCGTACCTTTTTGCCTCCGACCGGAAAAAAACAAGAAAGTAGTAGTAAATAATCGACGCGGAGACAACAATTTTATAATAGCTATAAAGAGAACAAATTCTGCTGTCATCGCCACACTACAACAAAGTCATGAAGGTTTACCAAAATCGATTTTCTTGTCACGGAGGACGACACTGAGGACGAGTTGGAAGATGAGACGGGGGACGAGGTTGCGGTTGGTGGAGACGAGGAATCGGATGGTGATTGTGATCGTAAGAAGTCTGCCGTTTTTCTTCATCTGTTGTCTCACCCTAAGTGTCTGCAGGTGTATGATGATTTTAGTTTTTCTGTTCTTTGTCGTGCACGGTACGCTAGTCAGTTGAAAGTACTTGAGGCTGTTTGTATTCGTTTGCATAAGCCTGATCTTTGTAAGCAGAAGAAACATGTAGTTGCGTTAAGATTGTTTTCGTAGGTGCACAGCATGATTGTTTGTCTAACTACACAGTTCTAGCGTTGCAATTAGTTCCTCACCCCTGTTGCACTTAGCTCTCACTTTACTTCTATTGTCTCACCTTCCCTCATTCTATTTTTAGCACTTTGTTTTGTTCTCGTAACACATTTACTAAATGTATATAAATTATTGATTTGGCATGGTTATTCTTTAGTCACGGCTTTCCACTGATGATTGTGACAAGAAAATCGATTTTGGTAAACCTTCATGACTTCGTTGTAGTGTGGCGATGACAGCAGAATTTGTTCTCTTTATAGCTATTATAAAGTAGTAGTACCAATAATATGTGAAGTAAGTTGTAAATACATGATTGTGTAGTTTCACAGTGCACTGAGCTACAGTGCAGTGCAGTGTGCCGATCATGACCTTAAAATACATAATCCTACACAGTTGCGAGGGCATGACGCTCTGATCAGGCCCGAGGTCTGTGAGTGATCTTGCCCGAGGTCGCGACGCCCAAGGGGCGTAGCCCCGAGGGCGTCGCGACCGCGGGCAAGATCACTCACATGACCGAGGGCCTGATCAGAGCGTCATGCCCGATGCAAATGTGTAGGATTGCGGTTCAGACAAGGCCCACATATATGGAGATGTTCAAAGAGAAAAAAAGCCTTGGCAAAATGCCGCAATGTCACCCTAGTCACATTGTGTGCAATGTCCATCATAAACAGCTATTTGTTTGGTCAGGACTTTCCACTTTTGAGATGAAAGTATTCAAGTACAGTGAAGCCGACTGAAGGCAGTAGTAACGTTAGTAGTACCAGTAATATAAACCCGTTCTCCGAGTAAGATTGATGATTGTCAGAGTAAGGTTCGAATGCTAGTGCTGAGAAGCTACACTTGTTGAGGTCTGCTTCCCTTACGTGCGTTTCGCCGAGCAACATGCCCAGCTGCAAGGTCGGATGGCGTTTCTGGCCTCCCTACAGACGTTCAAGACGTTCAAGACAGTAGTGAGTAATTATTTTGGAGAAGCGAGACAAATTTTGAAGAGCTCGTCGGAGATGTTGACCAAGGCAAGGACTTCGAAAAAATGGTAAGTACGCATGTGCGGCGCGGTGCTGTATGACTGCTGTTCTTGCCCGGATATGCGGGCAAGAACAGCAGTTGTACCGTATCGCGTACAGAATAAGCGGGCAAGATCGACTGATCTTGCCCGCTTATTCTGGCCGCTCATTGGCTGTGGCCTGGCAACAAGCACGTGTCATGTCTGAACTTATAATCTTGCCTCCCGGGCATGCCTTTGTCTTGTGTTCTTTTTCTTTTTTTGTTGGCTTTTAAATATCGTACGGTGTGTGTCCTAGTAAAAATCCAGATGTAATGAATTCATGACATGCTAACTCCATGCTATGTACATGTACATGTACCTGTTTTGTTGGATTCATCAGGCATGTGCTCCAATGTACCATCGAAGAGTGTTGTTCTATGCCTGCAAGTGCCGTTAGGCCGCGGTCACACCAAGCGCGATTCAGCCATTCAGCGGAAAAAAGCGCTTTTTGACGTCATCGTCGCTACGGAAACGGCTGAATTTTCGGCTTCAGCCTTTTTCAGCAGTCAGCCGTTTTCAAAGCGCTGAATGGGAGCGCTGAATGGATTCAGCCACTTTCAGCCATTCTGGCGCAGTGGCGGGAAAAATAAACTCGTTCAGTTCTTGCTTTGTCCGCATTGGCAGTGGATTTCTTTCTCAACCTCAATCGATCTCAAGGTTTACCACAGCTCACGGAGATGCCCCGTGCACGTAAGCAGTCGGCTCCCGGGCCCAGGCATTCCAGTCGCAGGCGCACCTCGTCGTCCCCGTATGCCGACACTCCAAATCGAGCCCCTAGCCCTGCGGACCATGCGGCCGATCGTTCCGGCAATGCCCGTGCGGATCGTTCCGGCAATGCCTGTGCGGAGCAGGACGATATCCCGTCCGCCGTTCCCCAGCCGGCCAGCTTACTCACAACTGGCCTAAATCCACGTTCCGTTACGGCGGCCGTGTCGACGGCCCTGCACCCCCTGCTGGCTCGAGTCGAGCGCCTTGAGGAGCGAATTTCAGCTCGCCAGGATCTTCCAGCTTGCATCGTGTTCTGCCACCTTCCGGCTTTCGTTGTTGGTGAAACTTCTCTCCTTGCCTTTTTGTCGGTCATCATGGAATCCTGGACAGTAGCACTGGAGCGGCGACTACTGGAGTTTTGGTTTGAAACAAAAACCAAGTATGAGACCACTATGAAAAAAATACCAGAAAGAGAGCGTGGATCTTGGACGAACTGAAGAAGTGTGCTGGAAAAGGCGGACAGGACAACAAGAGAAAATCATATTCAAAAATGAGCGGGAAGAAAAAAACTCTAGCACACAAAAAAATCCAGCCGATTTCGCGAAGTGGTGTGACCAACCGCCCCATTCAGCACAAGCCACTTTCAGCGCAAGCGGGAAACGGCTTGTTTGGTGTGACCGCGGCCTTAGATCCGGAAATATTGTATATATCACATGCTTTACTGGTCAAAATGTTTGATTGGGGTTTCCAGTTTTTGGAATGGGCTTTTGTTTTTTTTCCGCCCTCCCGCGTACCTTTTCGCGAAAAAAAGAACGTTAAACAATGAATTAACAAAGGGTGGCCTAATCGTCGGGAATTGAACCCGCAACCTCTCGATTGGAAATCGACTGCACATACCACTGCACCATATGGGACACACGCACACGCACACGCACACGCACACGCACACGCACACGCACACACACACACACACACACACACACACAAACACACCATTTGACCATTTTGCGCCCATCCGGAGGCGATGATAGCGATGCTACAGCAGATGCCATAGCAACTTGTGCTGCGATTGCACCATTCGACAGCTTGCAAGGCTGAAGACTTGACCGCCACTATTCAGCCTGAAAGCAGGCAGACATAGTGGGATGGTCTAAGACCATGATTGAGAAACAGAGGGTACCAGGTTCAAGTCCTGCTTGGAAGCGGAAGGAATTTTTCCAGCCGTGCTGCGACCCACAGTTAATTGCCAGGGGAACTCGTGGCCTGGCATGAGGGTAACATGGATGCAGCTAATGGGATTTCGGTCTTTGACCACTTGGTGGTGGGTCTGATCTACTCACCTCCCACCGTTTTGACGCTGCATCTGCGCCTTTGATCCTAGAGGGTGGTGGCGTTCCCATGGCGGATGCGGAAAACTCGGCTTCTAGCCGAGTCTCACGCGAACCGTGAAATTTATTTTATTATTTATGCAGCCTGGTCAACACTACACAGCTATGAAGTGGCGTTTTCTGGCCAGTGTATCCCTACTTTTTGGTCATTTTTTCCCCCCCCCACTAACATCACACCACATACTCCGGCATGCACTGGCTGTTGGTAACCATCCAGGAGGATGAAAGAAAAGCTCATCCTGACACACGCATGCGCACACCACACTCACCCATAGTACAACCTCAGTCTGCCTGATTGCCACTGCATTGCCGCGTGAGCAGCAATGCCAAAACAAAACACAACGAAAACAGTTCTGTCACCTTCTAAGCTGGACCAGATTGTCATGAAATACATACATCCACCCTGTATATATCACTATTCACTTGATTATCATAGTATAAACCGAACAGACTTTTCTTGGGTTAATTACAAGCGCTTATATTCCGGGGAATAGGGTAAATTGACTTGGCATGAAGTGTTCGTCCCTCTTGATAGTCGTGCTTTATACTGTCTAGGCAACGAGTTCAAGAACCGTATTTCCATGACTGTAAGTCTGACTTGATTGTAAGTGGTATACTCATTTTCAGGTGCATGTTTTACACAAAACACTGTGTGTTGAGCAGGGAGTGGTGATTTCTTGCAGGTTTGCCGAGTGGAAGGTTCGACGGACTTCTCGTGTGCTCTGGATGGCAGTCGCGAGTCAGTCAAGTGAATTCAAGTCGGTAGGAAAGCGCGAGCTCCCATGTAGGGAGCAACACACAACGCCCTAAGCATCGCCGCAGTCGCACCAACCTCTTTTTCACAATGTTTTATCGTTTCGTTTCAATTTATTGACTTCAGTAGTAGGTCATGCTCGATTGTAAGTCGCACCCCCTGTTTTTACCCTTGAAGTTTACTGTAAAAGATGCGACTTTAATCATCGGAGGGAAGTACGGTGAATACTGTAGTGTCACGTACAAAAGCATGACTCGAATAGAAGCCGATTTTGCGACGCGTGTTGTGACGCAGAAGCACGATTTGAATAGAAGCCGCTTTCTGCAAGGTACATGTGCAAGACCACGCGTGGCAGTATGCACTGCACAGTGTGGCCTGATGATATTGACGTAGCAGCATGTTTTGAGTAGAAGCATGCCTTCAATAGTAGTACGGTTCGAACCCCGGCTTATACGGCCGCAAGCACCTGCTTTTATACGCAACATTACGGTAGATGAATACACTAGCAACAGAGCAGCAGAGCAACAGAGCACCAGAGCAGCAGCAGCAGCTCACCTGTTTCACACACTCGCAGAAGCGTGACCAAACGAGGGCCGCAACAACGATAACAGCTGGGCCCAAGGCTAGCCAGCCAACCAGACGAATCAACGTGGACCTATGCAGCGGCAGAAAGTGTGACATCGTCATGACAACATAGTCTAACATACTGCAAAACGGCAAATTTTAGCAACAGTGATATTTTAGCGATTTTAGAGACAGGAGTATTTTCGCCAAAGCACATGAAAAATACGAACGACGCAAGGTAAAACGCTGATTCCTCGCCCTGATCTACTCATAAAAAGACACCAGCAAACTAAACTCATGAAATGACACCACGCCGTAAAACAGACTGCACTCACATTACAATATCAAGGCATATAGCAGCCCATACTCACATTACAATATCAAGGCGTATAACAGACTGCACTCACACTACAACACCAAGGCGTACCGTAAAGTCTTGTATAAAAGCCGCGGCTTCTATGACTTTCTTGGTGAAATTTTGCAGGCTTCTATATGAGACAGGCTTCTATACAGGACAGGTATTTCTATGTATGTCAACACTAAAACCAGGCTTATGTGTGATTTGATGGGCCCAAAATTGCGGCTTCTATTCGAAGGCGGCTTCTATTCAAGTGCGGCTTTTATACAAGACTTTACGGTATAACAGACTGTAGTCACGTGACAACACCAAGGCGTATAACTGTGATGCTGGTCAGGATGACAAGGGAGTAGATGATGATGTTCAGCTCAAACGTATCGTCCGGCATCTTGTTGTACTGATGAAACAAACGCACGAGATCAGAACCAAAACGAACGAAACAACGCACAGTTGTTAGCAGGATCTATCTTGTTGAGCAATCACCTCACAAGAAAAGCCACGGTCCGCGCCCTGCACGTACCTACAGCAGACTGGCATCTAGGCATCATCTGCTGGGTAGCTGCTACAGACCAGGCCGGGGAAATTTGAATAACGTAGCGCCGCACCTAAGAGCACAGAGTGGTGTGCATGTGTGGTGATACTAGGACACCATGTGTGCATGTGTGGTGATACTAGGACACCATGTTTCTGGGTCAATTCTATTCATGAGGTCGACTGCACTGCACCACACTGCTTGCATTGCCACCAACCCATCCCGGCACACAACAGAGTTGCTGTGTACTGCGCATAAGTAGAACTAGTCGCCGGGAATTATTTTCGTCCGCCCATTTGTCCAGCTTTTCAGTACTGTGACGTTCCGTAGTCCCTGGAGGAACTCCCTCTTTCGAAGTTGGATGAAATTCTTAAGTTTCCGCTGGTACAGTATCTGCTGAGGTTGCAGCTAATCCTAGCAAACGCAATTTGTACACCGGGGCAGTGAATGAAGCTTTGAAAATGGAGGACGACAGTATGCCCCCCCCCCCCCCATCCACCACACACACACGCCTTTGACCTTTTGACGCCCGTCGATGCTACGGTAGAAGCCATAGCAACTTGTGCTGGGATTGCACCACTTCTAAAGCAGCTTGCAAGGCTGAAGAATTGACCGCCACTATTCAGCCTGGTCTACATCACACAGCTATTTGAAGTGGCTTTTTCTGGCCAATGAATCTCTACTTTTGGTCTTTTTCATTTTTCTTACCCCCCCCCCCCCCCCACACACACACACACACACACGCGCACACAAACACGCACACACACACACATGATGCAGTTATCGCAGTATATCCTCGTGACACTAACACTTTCCGTCATGAAGTCCTTCTTGAACGACAGTGTTCGGAAGTTCAAGTGCTCAAAGAACGTCCTGGCGAGAAGCAAAACACAAAGCAAGCAACATGAACAGCGTGGACATCATCAGTTGGAGACAGCGGCACAGTCCGAAACCTGTCTTTATCATAGCAGGCCCCGCGGAACCAGTCTGGGTGCTCAGGCCACGGTCGGACCAACTTCTTGGCCAGCAACGTGTGTTTACTGCTGAGGAGGTCATGTGACTACCCTCCATATCATACACAAACTGTATGAAAGTCATGTGACTACCCTCCATATCATACACAAACTGTATGAAAGTCATGTGACTACCCTCCATATCATACACACACTGTATGAAAGTCATGTGACTACCCTCCATATCATACACACACTGTATGAAAGTCATGTGACTACCCTCCATATCATACACAAACTGTATGAAAGTCATGTGTATACCCTCCATATCACACACATGACACTGTATGAAAGACTAGGATATGGCTGGACAAATCAAAAACTGCTTCCCTCGGTCCTGCCTAGTGTGACTATCGCAGGCACCAGCAGCGAGTGCAGGCATCAGCAGCGAGTGCAGGCATCAGCAGTGAGTCCAGGCACCAGCAGCGAGCGCATGCACCAGCAGTGAGACAAGATCTACACGTTACATCTAACTTTCACCTTGGCACGGCTCACTGCCGAGGCCACTCACTGCCGAGGCCACTCACTGAGCGTTTGTAGAGCCTCATGGTCTACATGTAGGCATGCAATCATGTACTAGTACTCCTCCGGGAACGAAAACTCTGTGACTTTCTATTCACATTCTCTAAGGAGTGCCAGGGCCCAAGAAATTCTGTTCAGTTGAAGAAATGCACTTCAAGATATGCATGGATGTACTTCCTTGAAGCATGATTCAGGGGCGTCGCACACGGTACGGTCACTACGGTATTGACCGTACCACTATTTGCCCCAGGTACCCCATGCATCAATAAAATGCCCTGATTTGGGCTCTAAATTTCCAAAAAATTTGGCTCAGCCTCCCCCACGAGTAAAATAAATTGTACACTATTTTAAGAGAAAAGATCTGGCAAGTTGGCATGCAGTCTTCACAAGGTGGTCACCACACACTACGCCTACGTTTGGTTGCTGTCGCCCAATGCTAGTCCGAGCGAGATGAACCTACTACGCTTTGGAAGCTACAGCATCAAGTCAATATAATTATACCGTTCTCGCGCGATTAGAGCCCCCTGTCGAGTAGTGCCCCAGTCTCTAAGAGCCAGTGAAAAAATAAAGCCCTCTCTTGAATAGTGCCCCCCCCCCCCCCCCTCCCCCGGCTTGAAACCAAGTGTATGTGCAAGTTTGGTGTTCTTTTGCTGATGTTTTCGGCCGTATCATTGCACTGGTGTTTTCAGGATCAAAATCGCAGTTCTTGTTGCCCTTTCTGTTGAGTCGTGATAGTTTACAGTACACTTTAGGCTCTGTTTTCCTTTGTTTATGCTGGACGACGCAACTGTACCAGCATTGATAAAAAATAGTGCCCTCTCTTGAATAGTGCCCTCTCTTGAATAGTGCCCTATCTTGAATAGTGCCCCATCTTGAATAGTTCCCTCTCTTGAATAGTGCCCTATCTTGAATAGTGCCCCACCTGTGATGGACATCGAACACAAATAGTTCTCTAGCCTAGGGGCACTAATCGCGCGAGTACGGTAACGACTCAAGGCTATTCAACTCGAAGTAGTCGTGACGACGAGTCTTACCTCAGATAACTCCGTTCTTCTAGCTTCTCGGAGAAGCATTTCCAGATGGCTGCCATATCATCATCATCATCATCATCATCGTCACCATCCCCAATGGTGTCAGTTGCAGCCTGCTGCTCCTCTACATCCTGCGCTGTGTCGGACGGCGGCAATGCAGAGTCCTGTGTTGCCATGGTTACGGGATCCAGCGCCGTGGCAACGCCACTGGCGCTCAGAGCGGTGGCGGCGGTGGCATTCTCCACAGGAACAATATCCATGGAAACAATATCGTCGGGGTCGAAAAGATCAGCCTGGTCCACGATGTCGGAGTCGAAGGACGTCAGTGATGGCAGGTTGGCGAACGGTCGCTGAATACTACGGAGCGTTTCGGACGTTAGTGAGCCGATGCGTGATCCGCGTAATGACACTGATCGAAATCCCGAGACCTATGGCATTGTAAGAAGATCAGACAGAATGATACTGTATTATCCGGAGCAGAAGACGCACTTTAAATGCCAGTTATCCACCCAAAAAATTGGTGCGGCTCACATTGCGATACAGTAAACCCTGTAACTAAAGACCACCGTGACTAGCGACCAGCCTGGTACTACAGTAAAACCTGAAACTAAAGACCACCGTGACTAGCGACCAGCCTGGTACTACAGTAAAACCTGTAACTAAAGACCACCGTGACTAGCGACCAGCCTGGTCCTACAGTAAAACCTGTAACTAAAGACCACCGTGACTAGCGACCAGCCTGGTACTACAGTAAAACCTGAAACTAAAGACCACCGTGACTAGCGACCAGCCTGGTACAGTCGTCCCTCTCTAATCCGGCACTTGTTTATCCGGAACCCTTGCCAACCGGCGCACTTTCTGACGAAACCGATTTTTTTCGTTCAATTCCTACATCTTAATCCGGCACTTGAATTCCGCCTCCGGCAGTGACTTTTTGAAACGAATCGCTCAAACTGCACGTAGTTTGATTTCATAATCCGGCAGTCGTAAATCGCGTACCGTACAGGTGCACTCCTTGCCAGGCCAGGCTAGGCCAGTCTGGTCAATGTTGTCCAGGAGACAACGGCAGTCAACCATACTTTCTTATTTAAGCAAGGAGTAGTGTCCTGCCAATTTTCAGGTGTGTGTGTGTGTGTGTGTGTGTGTGTGTGCGTGTGTGTGCAAGAGTACATGTGAACATGTTCTCTGTTTTACTTTATCACTTTATCACTGTGTATATTCCCGGAGAACAATTGAGAATATAAAGCCGTGCACCAAATACTTGGGTCGACACGGAAAAACCCTGCGTTTTGACGTACATATGATACATGTATGCAATTGGGTAGGGCCGGGTCAGAGGGCAGGATTTCTTAATCCAGCACCCTCGTTAATCCAGCAGAAAACGCCGTAGCAAAAGGTGCCGGATTAGAGAGGGACGACTGTACTACAGTAAAACCTGTAACTAAAGACCACCGTGACTAGTGACCAGCCTGGTACTACAGTAAAACCTGTAACTAAAGACCACCGTGACTAGCGACCAGCCTGGTCCTACAGTAAAACCTGTAACTAAAGACCACCGTGACTAGCGACCAGCCTGGTACTACAGTAAAACCTGAAACTAAAGACCACCGTGACTAGCGACCAGCCTGGTACTACAGTAAACCTGTAACTAAAGACCACCGTGACTAGCGACCAGCCTGGTACTACAGTAAAACCTGTAACTAAAGACCACCGTGACTAGCGACCAGCCTGGTACTACCGACCACTTCGCCAGGCACGGACGGTCTCACATTCATTATGGTTGTGCGGTGCAAACCTTTAACTGAAGACCACCTGCCACTAAAGACCACCTTCCACTAAAGACCACCTGCCACTAAAGACCACCTGCCACTGAAGACCACCTGACACTAAAGACCACCTGCCACTAAAGACCACCTGCGACTAAAGACCACCTGCCACTAAAGACTGCTCTCTCTCTCTCTCTCTCTGTAGCCACACAGGGTTGTCGTTAGTTACAGGTTTTACCGTAGTCTAATAATTAATGTCTAATAGACCAGTAATGTTAACAAACATTTAATATTCGTTATGCTGCCAACCTCTATGTGTTTCTACATAGATGCATAAATGCTCGTGCTAGTCCCCTACTTTGCCGATTTTTCACTCCTCGTGCTGTCTCATCATCCCGCACTGCTAGAATTACCCGTTATTAGGAATTGCTCGGCCTGGTACTGCCCCATGCCAGATTGTATTTTGGCTATCACTCTGTATCTTATCTTGGAGCTGACCGATGGAACGCCCCCACTGCCGCGATTCGCACCATATCCCTACCTGCTGCATTTCGCTCCGCTATCTTCACGTGGCTAGGGCACCCTGTAAGAAGACCATAGGTCTGTGGGGACTGCCCTAGTAAAATATGAATAAATAATAATAATAATATTAACTGGTTTGAGGGAAAGAGACAACGGGGAAAAGTCTGAAGAAAAAATTGACTGTCACCACCAGGACTCGAACCAGGGACCCTCGCTTGTAGCCAGCGATGCTCTAACCACTGAGCTATGGTGTAGTCGTCATCCCAGCAGAGGCCGTTCAACATTTTCTTCAGACTTCGTAATAATAAACAGTTTCCTCTGAGACAAAAATGCGATAATACTCATATAGAACATTTAATTGTGCACTGATAACAAAAAAAATGAAGAATGCTGTTGTTATGAGTGCACAATTTATCTTATTTATTGCCATTTTACGACTATTGTCTCCTCGTCGATTGTTAACGAACATTTAATTCTAACGAGTTAACGAAATAGAAAGAATCGCTAACATTATTTTGAAGTCGTTACGTGCAAAACGATATGTACATGTGCAGCATGTACGGTCAATTGTCGGTTTTGAGACAGAATTCGCTAGAATTTCACCTCGCTAACCCACAATCCGGAGATCTTTAACTTTAATCGACGTTAAATTATCTGGTCTTACAATAGCTGTGCTAAACGGGGTAGATGTCTGCATTTTGTGACAAAAGAGAATGCGTGCGGCTTATACTCCAGTGCGGCGTATACTCCAGTGCGGCTTATACTCCAGTGCGGCTTATACTCCAGTGTGGCTTATACTCCAGTGTGGCTTATACTCCAGTGCGGCTTATACTCCAGTGTGGCTTACCGTATTATCTCTAATATAAGCACGGTCCTTTATTTTTTCAATGTACCTCCACCCCGTGCTATTAATGGAGACGTTCCTTTATTGGAGACTTCCGTTATTATTTCAACCTCATTTCAGAGGCATGTTGCCATGCCAAATTCATGTCAGACACACACATTTCAGGGTTTTTTTGCCGGTACAGATAATGAATTTACACAGTGTGCTTATAATGGAGACTGAGCACTTTATTTTTTGAATGCCGCCCCAAGGTGTTCTATTATTGGAGACGTGCTATTATGGGAAATTGTGCTTATATTAGAGATAATACGGTATACTCCAGTATGGCTTATACTCCTGAAAACACCGTATTTTCTCTCACTGTCTCTCTGATCTCTCAGGAGACTGAGGACGTGTGGATGAGTACCCAGGGGCTCTATCCGTGTACTGTAAATATACAAATTTTCGGCAGCTATTTAATTTCGGCTATATTCGGCACCGACCCAAAACGCCTAAATTAAAACGCCGATGAAATTTTTCACAGCATCTGTCGCGCTATACCATGCCCTCTACCCCACGCCGAAAATAAATCGCCGCCGAAATGTCAAAAATCGTGAAGTGCCGAAATTTTGCAGCGCCGAAATTTTGTATATTTACAGTACATGGTTTCCACACGCACACATTGTTATACACATGCGAGCGTGCAAACAAGCACAGGAATGCGCGAGTGCACGCATGCATGCGTGCACACAAATGCATGCAAGAACGCACACATCCACGCACGTACACGCACATGCACATGCACGTAGTTTTTAGCGTTGCTAAATACTGCACACGCGCACGTACATGCAAGCACACGTACGCAAATGAAAACCATAGCACGTATACAGACATACAGTCATAACTTCTCACAGTTTGATCGCTCGGACATGGATGGTTTCAGCTACGGTTGCGCTCACTGAAATCCGACCCAAAGTGCAACACTGGCGCCCTGGACCGGTTCCGATGGCATGAATGTATTCGTACATGTGTATGTCCAGCAGCATTCGTACCACTTCCGGGGCGTCAAGGGCCATGCACGTTGAGGGTGGGCAAGTATGCACTTTAGGCCGGGTTTCACTGAGCATAAGTAAAGCTTGCTGTTCACTAGACGAATGGCCCCGCGGGTTCAGCTCAGCCAGTCAGTGCGTGCTCCGATGAAGAGAAGTAAAAAGGTTGAAACAGCTACAGCCGCCGTCGAGCGTACCATATTTACCGGTTACAAGTCGACCTTTTAATGACCTGAAAACCGACCTAAAAAGCGAAAGTTGACTTACACCCGGGGTGCAACTGCCCTTAAACCGGTAAATCGAGGCCCCAAGTTTGGAGGTCGACTTATAACCGGGGTCGACTTACAACCGGTAAAATACAGTAGCTGTCCAGAGAATGAGCGAATACAATACATAGACAGTTACCTGTTTGATGAACATTGTCTCAATTTGTCTTTTCTGGAAGGAAAGCGATGGCGCTTCGGTTATCACAAACCGATCTACATCCTGCAGAGCCTCTCTTGTGTCCTCGCTGATGTGTACTTGACTGAGACGCATACAAACACACGTATGCACACACGTATGCAAGCATGCATGTAAACACACACACACACACACACACACACGCACACACACACACACACACATATACACACATACACACACACACACCATATACCAGTTTCCGTCATGCTGTGAGAGACCACTGGAATGTGGGTAATGTAAAAAGACACACCTGTGTATGATACATCAAGAGTCCATAATCCCCCAGAGCGCGCAACTGGGATGGGGTTGTGGGACGGCGTAATCCGTGATGTACGTTATTTTTGGGTCGGACTTGCGTCATTCCGTCGACGCGGTCCATCAAGTTCCGAGACTCAAACACACTTCCCCTACTGATGATGTCACACTATGACGTGCAACACGGATTTCGCCGTCCCAGATCTGATCAGTGAAGTTGCGCACTCTGGGGGATTATGAACTTTTGGTTAGACGTGTAGGGACAGCACAGGAACCTAAGCAAAAGTATAGGTTGTACACTACCAATGCTGGACCTGAGGTTGCATTGCAAACTTCCTGAACTGTACCAGTTGCAGAACTGCCTAGTGTTGTTCATGGCGTTGACATTCTCCAAAGTGTCTTTATCAAGCGGAGGGCATGGTGACATTCTCCAAAGTGTCTTTATCAAGCGGAGGGCATGTTGATATGGGCATGCATGATTATGTACAGTACTGTGGGGCGCAGAAGAACTGGGTGTGAGGGTTCTAGCCTAGCCCATTCTTATTTTTAGCGAACACAGCAGTTTCGTTCTAATTCGATGGTGCAGTCTTACATGTACATTTTTGCAGAGCTATACGTCCGTGTGTACATTATAGTGTACACTACTGCTTCCGTTCTTAGCTGCAAAAATCCAGCCTACACCGTTCTTAGAAATTGGTGAAATTCTCGCCTGGCCGTTCTTCGGCGGTCCGTTCTTCGGCGGTCCGTTCTTCGGCGGTCCGTTCTTCGGCGGTCCGTTCTTCGGCGGTCCGTTCTTCGGCGGTCCGTTCTTCGGCGGTCCGTTCTCCAGCGCCCGACAGTACTGTGTTAAATAGTCCTGTGTTACCCTGTGTTACCCTGTGTTACCCTGTGTTACCCTGTGTTACCCTGTGTTAGTCATCATTTGTTTGAGGGAAATTTGCAAACGGGAAAAGCGTTAGCCTTCTTGTTTATTTCTTTTCCTAATAGCTTTGCACAGTTTTCGTCATTTCATAGTTTCATGTGTAGTTCCCTGTTCGTCAAGAGAGATGCCAACGGGTCCAATGAATTCGTGCGCCGAGCACTGAATGGCCGTTATTGCACTGCAAACCAAACATACCCTGGTCTCCCGGAGGCTTCAAGCTGTGTGGCAATGAGCACATCGTTTCCCCAGACATCAAAACTCCACTTTCTCAGTCCCAGCACTCCACACAGCACAGCTCCACTGTGAACTCCAACACGCACTTGTAGCTGCTTGCCATGTGCCAACCCAGCCGCCCTAATATTACAAACAACAGAACGGTTAGAACAGCATTGAGTGATCTTGTGAACTGCAATAATGTCCTTTGCAGTCTCCACCACCACTGCAGCACCACTACTGTAGCAACAGCACCAGCAGCACCAGAAACAGCAACAGCAGCAGCACCAGCACCAGCACCAGCAACAGCAGCAGCACCAGCAGCACCAGCAGCAGCACCAGCACCAGCAACAGCAGCAGCACCAGCAGCAGCAGCAGCAGAAACAGCAACAGCAGCAGCACAAGCAGCAGCAGCACCAGCAACAGCAACAGCAGCAGCACCAGCAGCAGCACCAGCACCAGCAACAGCAGCAGCACCAGTAGCACCACCGCCAGCAGCAGTATCGACAACATCTCCGACACTACAAGAGAACCAGCAGTGGCAGCAGCAGCAGCAGTATCAACAACATCTCCGACACTACATGAGAATCAGAAATGGCAACGGCAGCAGCAGCAGCAGCAGCAGCAGCAGCAGCAGCAGCAGTAGCAGCAGCAGTAGCAGCAGCAGCAGCAGTATCGACAACATCTCCGACACTACAAGAGAACCAGCAGCAGCAATGGCAGCAGCACACCAGGAGTAAGTCCAGACACACCGGTACATACTGGACAGCGATGTGCACTGGTCTAAAATTCAATTACAGTAAAACCTGTAACTAAAGACCACCGTGACTAGCGACCAGCCTGGTACTACAGACCACTTCGCCAGGCACGGACGGTCTCACATTAATATTATGGTTGTGCGGTGCAAACCTCTAACTAAGGACCACCTGCCACTAAAGACCGCTTTCTCTGGCCCCAAGGGGTGGTCATTAGTCACAGGTTTTACTCTACTGTGGCATTCCCATCAGCATAGCCTCCACTACACACAAGTACAACTGACACAAGACGTCGGCATGAAACTACACGCAATACACTGCATTGTCGGCATGGTCAGCAATACCTGACCGGTACTGATAATGCACTGCGGTACTGTCCGAGAGGTCAGAGTCCTAGCCTACGCTGTTCTGCTATTTAGTGTATTAGAACTGTATGTACTGTAAAAGCAGAAATTGTCGGTGGTGTTTTATTTTCGGTAAATTCGGTGCGAAATAATGAGAAGAAAATAATGACGCCCAAAAGCGCTAAATACGAAATTAAGAAGAAGGTCATGATGGATGAATCTTGCCCTTGCCTGCAGCCCTCGAGCCTACAGCCCAAGGGCCGCAGGCCCGAGGGCTGCAGGCAAGGGCAATATTCAGCCATCATGACAGACAGAGCATGCTTGATTTGATTTCTTACAACACGAAGCAACATAAAAGGTCAAAGGTTGAAAGGGCGAATTATTCCCGAAATGACGTCAAACGGTACTGAAATTCTCGAAATCACGTCAAACGGTCCTGATGGCCTGATTATGCCCGCAGCGGGAAGACCGCTTATTGGCCGCGGCCCGGGCAACGATCACGTGTCATGTAAGAAATTCTAGTCTGTTTGCACGCACATGAGTGACTCACCCGACACTAGCTGCTAGTCTTAGTCCAGTCTTGATACAGCGATCGGCATGATCATCACATTCCTGGGGTACACCGGCTACGCACACATAGCCATCACCTAAGATCTTGATGCGGTCACAGCCCTCTGCCTGCACATGTACATGTGCACACACATACACACACACATACACACGGACACACAGACACACACATACACACACACATACACACACACAGACACACACACGGACACACACACACATGCATACACACATGTACACGCATACACACAGGTGCACGGACACACACACACACATGCATACACACACATGCATACACACACGGATACACACATGCACATACGGAAACAGACACACACATGGACACACATACACGGGCACACACGGACAAACACACGTGTACACGCACACATATACACACACACACACACACACACACACTGTGAATCATATGCAAAATTGCAGACAACAGAGACGTGCAGCGTGCAAGCGGGCTGATTGTAAACATTCAGAGAATATCAAAACACACAACACAATACTGTGAATATACACTGCTGCTCAAAGAAATCCAGCCACGCGAGTCACGTTTGCGTGCACCATTTCGCAGGCCAGTGATCGCCTGTCTGGGACTGCACAGCGCCCGGCGCGTACTTGAGTGACTCGACTGTTTTTCATAGTGCAGCACTGTAGTGTATAGAAGTGCAGAGTGATTGTTGAACCTACTTGTGCAATGTGGTCAAATCTTGCAAACACGTCGTTGAGCATTGAAACTAGTTCCTGCGGTGACATGGTGGATGATGTCGCTGTGAAGCTGACTATATCAGAACACAGTATACTGGAGAAGAGGGGTGTATCCGCACACAGAACACAGTCATATACAGTGTTACAATAGCAACTGGCATGGGCGGAGATGAGTGTGTAAGAAGGCAGACTGACCTACAGACACAGACATACACAGACAGCAGACAGGCAGAGACGACAGACAACATACAGACAGACAGACAAACAGGCTGACAAACAGACTGACAAACAAACAGACAGACAAACAGACAGACAAACAGACAAACAGACATATATACTCATAGCCAGCCAAACAGTCCTGCAAAAAGACAGACGAAACATACTTACATATACCGTCAGCTTGTCACATCTCACTCCCCGTCGGCATCCTGAACTCACCTCACGTTCTCGCACCGATCCATGAAGCTGCGGTAGAACTGGGCCTGAGGTCTACCCGGCAGGAGGAACGGCAGGTCGGCATCGGCATCGCCATGGAGAGCAAAGTGCTCCTCCAGGTCGTTCACGATCTCCTTGGTCATTTCCTTGCAGACACTATCAGGGAAGATGGAGACCAGAAGACTTTCCTACAAGGTAGTGCAGAAAGAGTAAGTGCAGAAAAAGAGAGAAAAAGAAGGAAAAAGAAGAACACATTGTATTGAGAAACACTGCCAGTTGAGGAAGTTATGCTTATGCCAGGCCATCACCACCAATACACCAGGTTATACCAGGATGCATTTTAAAATCAAAATTTATAGCAAAGGAAAGGACCAAGGAACTACAAGTTGGGCTAATATGACCAGCAACGCCGCCACGGAGTGGCTTGACAATCTGCTCTTGGCTATAAATTAATCCTTGGATCTACATCCGAGTTCATCCTCAAGCAGAATAGAAGTACGAGGAAAAACTAGAGGTCCTGCGACTGTCTGACACCCAAGGCTCTTGTCAAGTTCCTCACAACAGATTGCTTCTCGATTGTTAGCTTATCTCCAGCAACTTCAGCCATGGTAGCGCACAGAGCGTCTATCCAATTAGTACCATGTGGGGTTCATATAAGAACTAAGATGGCTATAATAGATTCCTGGTCACCAAAGTGCCGGTTTTAAGGACTTGCTTGCTACCGTGTTAATCACCATTGTATTCAACTTGAAGAGTAATGGTACGAAAGGCCTAGTCGAAACTATATATGGCTTCTGTGCTTCGTGTGCTGATAAGAAGGCTGTCCAGTTATACTTTAAAGGACTCTCCACTATAGCGCTGCACAGCTCTGCAATCGAGACCATTGGACAGAACGATATCAGACCCAGCAGCATTGCACTGCACAATGGACTGTCCCATTCCACGTCTACACTACCACTATAACCAGGATAGGTCAGTTGAGTTCAGTATTGTCATTGGAAAGAAAGATGTGAGATAGGCGACTACAGCGGCATTATTGCAGGCTGGAAAAGGGTGTGTGGCGTCCACACCACAGCTAGCATTCCCAATACCTTCCACACCATAGCTAGCATTCCCACTGTCTTCCACACCACAGCTAGCATTCCCACTGTCTTCCACACCATAGCTAGCATTCCCACTGTCTTCCACACCATAGCTAGCATTCCCACTGTCTTCCACACCATAGCTAGCATTCCCACTGTCTTCCACACCACAGCAAGCAGCATTTGTACCGTGACTGGCAGGATTAGCTGGGACTACACCACACATTGTGCAGGGACTACACCACACATTGTGCAGGGACTACAGCACACATTGTGCGGGGACTACACCACACATTGTGCAGGGACTACACCACACAGTGTGCAGGGACTACAGCACACATTGTGCAGGGACTACACCACACATTGTGTTGAGAAACACCACCAGTTTAGGGAGTTTCCCTGTTTTCTTCTCCAGTGTATGATTTATTGCATTTTAATCGATTGTGTTAATTTTTGCCTGTAAAACAGGCCTGAGTTGCCAGTTTAGGAAGTTGTGCTTACTGTAGAACGGGTAATTTTAGCGACGTAAAAACCCTAGCGAATTTAGCCATCTACTCATTTTCGCTGAAGTTTCAAGTCGCTAATCCGTTGAGACATTGGTAGTGCACTGGTGATCCGTGAGTAAAATCGCTGCAAATCGCTGAAATAAAACGTCGCCAACCGGTTGACAATGGGAAAACGCTAAAATTAATAGTCGCTGAAATTACCCGTTCTATAGTATGCCAGGCCACCACCACCATCGCCACCGCCACCAGCACCACCACCGCCACCACCGCCACCACCAGCACCACCATCACCACCATCACCACCATCACCATCACCACCATCGCCACCACCACCAGCACCACCAGCACCACCACCACCACCATCGCCACCGCCACCACCACCACCGCCACCGCCACCACCAGCAGCACCACCACCACCAGCACCACCACCACCACCACCAGCACCACCGCCAGCACCACCGCCAGCACCACCACCAGCACCACCACCGCCACCAGCACCACCAGCACCACCACCACCACCACCACCACCAGCACCACCAGCACCAGCACCACCACCACCACCATCGCCACCGCCACCACCACCACCACCACCAGCACCACCATCACCAGCACCACCACCAGCACCACCAGCACCACCACCATCACCACCACCACCACCATCACCACGACCACCACCACCAGCACCACCAGCACCACCAGCACCAGCACCACCACCACCATCGCCACCGCCACCGCCACCACCAGCACCACCAGCACCACCAGCACCACCATCACCAGCACCAGCACCAGCACCACCACCAGCACCACCATCACCACCACCACCACCACCACCACCACCATCACCACGACCACCACCACCAGCACCACCACCACCATCGCCACCGCCACCACCAGCACCACCGCCACCACCAGCACCACCAGCACCACCAGCACCACCAGCAGCACCACCACCACCACACCAAGTTATACCAGGATGATAGCTGCAGCGCCTAGAGGTGAGAATGAGGTTCTACGCCTCACAATCAGTGCCCAACAACAGTGTACAGCTGGCGGCAATGTGGATGTGCGAACTCCATTATTACTTTCACACCACAGAGTGTACATGTAGTGTGGGGATGCGACTAGACGGTCGGAGGTTGGAGGTGACAGCGATGCGAAGGGCAAATGGCCCTCAACGTTTTCTTCTCACAACTCCATGTGCGACACTAACTCACACTGCTGTCTGGTTCTCACGAGGTGTTTGTTGCGCTGGAAGCGGAGCGTCACTATAAGTTGGTATCCCTAGTGATGTCTTGGCTCGGAGAGCACTACATAATGCAGTGCTCTCGGAGCAGACATTTCATTCGCCTACTCAAGCTCAACTAATGAGGCGGGAATTCCCCGAAACACTGTGTACTGAGCAGGGAGTGGTGCTTTCTTGCAGGTTTGCCGAGTGGAAGGTTCGACTGGCTTCTCGTGTGCTCCAGACGCAGTCGTGAGTCAGTCAAGTGTCAAGTCAGTCGGCAGGAAGCGCGAGCTTCGACGTTCGGAGCAGACACTTTCTTCACTGATCACCGCCGATGTCGCAACATTTTTACTATTTTTTAGAAACATTTGAGTGTTCGGAATATACAAAGGTGGCCAGCAGCAGTCTCGAGCAGTGTTCAATAGCGGGGATATATGCGTGGTCATTGGTTTGAGTATCAGGGAGCGGTAAAAGATGCGTGAGGCCACTGGGGTGAGAGTTGCATGATTGCCGTTGTTGTTGTTTATTTTATTTTGCTTCACCAAGTGAACAGGCATTTCTGCCTCCTTACCAGGTCCACAGACCTAGTTCCGACAAAAATGATGAAGAGCATGCAGAAGAGTACATGGGAGTGAGAGTGTGTCAATACGGGAGTGTCGAGGTCGGCTGGAGAGCGCGGTAGTGTGCGAGTGTTCGGATCGAGCAACGTACATGTAATGTGTACATGAGTGCAATGGAGTTTGGCAATCCTCAGACCGGTTCATTCTATCTCTTCTTGTTTCTTTCTAGTTTTGCCCGTACAAGAGGCTTTTCTATCAATAAACTGTTGAACGGTACCTTTTGTCAGAAGGAAATATTTTACGCGTGACCCCTTCGTTGTTTGAAGTTATTGGTGTGAGTAATGGCTACCGAGGGTAGCAATGGTCGGCTTTAGAGCGCATGGAGGAGGAGAGTTAGTTTCTTGTAAGAGGCTTTTCTCTTAAAATAAATACTAAGTAAATAAATTCAATCTCTGCTTCAATCCAGTCTATTGTTACATTACCTGATGATTGGTTTCCTGATTGATACGCTCTGCCTGCTCCATGTTACGTGTAGTATCCAGAAAGGCGTTACGCAGCGCACGCTCCGTCAGCATCTTGTAGCTAACGCCCAATGTTATGGACATGAACAGTAGCAGGCATGATGCTCCTACCTGAAACACAGATAGAGGAGAGAGAGAGAGGAGAGAGAGGAGAGAGAGAGAGAGGGGGGGGGGGGGAGAGGGAGGAGAGAAAGAGGAGAGAGAGAGAGGAGAGAGGAGAGAGAGGAGAGAGAGGAGAGAGAGAGAGAGTGGAGAGAAAGAGATAAATTTCCTCAACCAAACCTGCCCCCCCCTAACAACACCGGGTTTCAAAAAAGGCAGGAACCTTGGACAGTCCAGGGGTGTCGGAAGGTATTCGACATTGGTGCGGCCATGAATGGGTGGAGGGTCCAGGGGGTCGTCCTTCGGGAAAATGTCAGGGAAATTGTGCCCAAGTACTAAGTAGCCCATATTCCATTGCTTCAAACATCCCAACATCAACTTATTGGAGCGGCTTTGGCTGCACCTGCAGCACCGGTTCCAACGCTCCTGCAACCCTAAAGAAGAAGGGTGCAAAACTGCACCGGGAGTACGTGGTTCATGCATGTACTGTGCAAACGGCAACATGACCATTGTAGGCATTCAGGTCCGGCTTCATACCGCTTCATACCGCTATCTCCAGTACAAACCTCTTCAGTCAGTACTACCCAGTGAAGACCGGAGAGGCCTACAGTGCCGCGATGGCTTCAATCCGGTGTCAGATCAGCTTTGCCTTGGTCCGATCCAGTGTGATGTGCCTGAGGGGTGCTAGGCGGCTCTATGCACCGGACTCAGCTGCTCTTGTTGTTGTCGAGGCGGCTATCCCCTGCTGAGGTTGATTGCCGTGCTCATTTATACCATGTTCTCATATTTTCTGCTTTTCCTGTCATTCTTGCTTCTTGTGCTTGTTTGTTTTCCTCTAGTTTTCTTTTGTTCGGGGAGAAGGCGGAGAGCCACAACGCAGAACCTTAAAAAAAATAGTATTGCACTGAGAAGGCGGAGAGCCACAACGCAGAACCTTAAAAAAAATAGTATTGCACTGAGAAGGCGGAGAGCCACAACGCAGAACCTTAAAAAAATAGTATTGCACTGAGAAGGCGGAGAGCCACAACGCAGAACCTTAAAAAAAATAGTATTGCACTGAGAAGGCGGAGAGCCAGAACGTGGAGAGCCAGAACGTGCAGGAGAGCCAGAACGTGCAGGAGAGCCAGAACGTGCAGGAGAGCCAGAACGTGCCGGAGAGCCAGAACGTGCCGGAGAGCCAGAAACTGCAGGAGAGCCAGAACGTGCAGGAGAGCCAGAACGTGCCGGAGAGCCATGACGTGCCCAACTACCCAGTGCTAATCACACATACATAGAGTACACTGGAAACACCACTTGTCACTGTCACCACTCCAGTGTACTCCACAAGTGCCCCCATGGCACTGGTATTGGTAATATGTGTCTTTGTGACACGGTTTGATGGCCACACTGCACTGACTGCACACTGACTACAGTTTGCACAGACTGGGCCACACAATCTGCAGTGTAATACACAACTGACAAGAACAGTAGGTGACAATGGCCTAGTACCTGCCATTCTGTGCCGGTTCACCAGTAGAGTCTGGCACTTAGAGTGTCAGTCCGGCACTTAGCCACACTTGAAGAAACCTAATTGGTGCACCCTCTCCTGGTCTGGAGCTTCCCGCACCTTTCTGTACACATACACAACTCCCCCCCCCCCCCCACACACACAACTCCCCCCCCCCCCCCACACACACACATAACTTCCCCCCCCCCCACACACACACAACTCCCCCCCCCCCCCTACACACATACACACATACACAACTCCACCCCCCCCCCCCCCCCCCACACACACACCCAGTGCCACCTATACACACTCTCACACACGCACACACTTTCACAGTACAACTAGCTACTTGACTGAGCTGCTTGCATTACATCATTGTCTGCTTGCATTACATCATTGTCCAGGAACTAGAAATAGAAAGACTTCATCACAGTGCTTCATTGCTAAAAGGTTATTATTTTTATAATTTATTATATTTTTGCAGTTCTGTGGGAGACTACCATGTAGACTGAATCTGACAAGGCCTTTGTTTTCCCCATTGTACCGTCACCGGCTTGACCAACTAGTACTAGTAGTGTAGTACTAACTGGAATGTGTCTTAGAAAAGAAAAAAAGACCAAGGAACTAGTACAAGTTGCGCTATAATTCCAATAACACCACCAGTTACTAAACAATCAGCGTAATTTGTAGTTCCGTGGCCCTTTTTTCTTTTCTATAAATTTATCCTCGGCTCTCGATCCGAGTCCATGATAGGAATGTGCTATAGCGTGGGCATCTACGCTCTGTTCTGTCTCAATCAGTTCTACAAGCAGCATCCTTGCCTACATCGCTGTTAGCCTTTCTTTCTCCTCTTTTTTTCACTCTATTTGATTTCCTTCTCCCGAATGGGTCTACTGTTAGTGAGGCAGATGTCAGTCATAGTCACACAGTCAAAACTATGAATAAAATCCAGTCGAATCTGAGGCTGTGGTTTGTGCACTTCAAACCTTTTTTCTATTTTTCTTCCCTCTTCCCTACCTTGCTATTGGGAAGAAATTCCCGTTTGGATTTGAGAAATAAAACAAAGTAAAAAAACGAATAAAGCAACAAATTAGCGCATAATGCGCGTGACAGTGAACACACTGAAGAAGTGCTTGCTGGAGCCTAGCCTACCTAACAATCTGCACCAGAGCCTGCAGTGGAGGCAGCGGTAATGGAGCAGCAATGCCCTGCCGTGCAGCTCTGTGAGAAAAGCCACAATTGTACTACTTGAGTCCAGAGCAGCAAATGCTACACTTTTCAAAAGCCGCTCATGCTCTTTCGCCACGGTTGCCAAGCACACTCTCACTACTCAGTTGCGCAACAGCCAGTGCCCCACGAGGAATTCTTTCAGATTGGTTTCTTCCTCAGTGCAATTTCTAATACAGATTCACAAAAAGCCCAAAATTTCGTCACGTTCAGGAAAGATACACAGAGAAAAAAAAGAAGAAAAAAAAGGAAAAAGTTAGCAGAGGATGGTTTCGATCCATCGACCTCTGGGTTATGGGCCCAGCACGCTTCCGCTGCGCCACTCTGCTTCCCTCAGGCGCATAGCTACCAAATACAGCATAGAGCCCTTACTCGGCCTCGACGTTGTAGAGTAGAGAGTGCATTGTCATCTTCAGCTTCTCCCATAGAACATCTCGCAAGACATGCGTTGAACTCAGACCCAACAGCAAAGTCACTGTGAGGCCACACAGCGTCATGGACCATTCGGCTTGTACGGAACCAAGGAAAACGAGCCTACTCACAGCACATGTGTAAACATTGAACATGTTTCCTGATTTAAGTCGCAATCGATTGTAAGTCGCACCGCCATTTTCCCATCCCATCCCATCCCATCCCATCCCATCCCATCCCATCCCATCCCATCCCATCCCATCCCATCACATCCCATCCCATCCATATTGCTTTATTG
Source organism: Sycon ciliatum (assembly GCF_964019385.1). Lineage (NCBI taxonomy): Eukaryota > Metazoa > Porifera > Calcarea > Leucosolenida > Sycettidae > Sycon > Sycon ciliatum. Next base: position 4,296,290 of record NC_088649.1, on the reverse strand, counting down.
TGTTGGCCACACAAGTAGAGCTGACTGGCACACTCGATTGTAAGTCGCAATCGATTAACGTTACACGTCGCACCCCCATAATAGGGGCTATCAGTATTTAAAAATTAATGAAAGGAAAGGACCAACATGTTACATGTTCTCCGTAGTTAGTGTCCAACTCTAACAATCATAAGCTAGATGTGTAGTATTTACTATAGTGTAGAGTATAGGCTATAGCATTAACGCCATCATACTATAGTGTAGAGTTTGGCACATACCGTATTGTGTTATAGGCCGAGTGTCGCATCATGCAGAATCAGAATACAGATCTTCTGGAACCAAGCAGTTGCTCTGGTAAGCGTGGGCTACGGTACTACACCGATCATGACTGATTACGTCGCTCTTGATTCCGATTTTCAGGTCTCGACCGCGCATGCATATTGTTGCAATATGTTCACTTGTGCGTGCCATGCTTGCTAGTAATCTCCCATCCCTGCCCCCCCCCCCCCCCCCATCCCCGCATTGAGTCTGCAAGTTAATTCTGAAATGTGCAACTTATATATAAATGAATATCCGGTGAAATACGACAGCACTAATTTCACGGAACGGATAATAATATAAGTTTCTTCGACCAGCTCCATCAAATCCAGAAAAATCGTACATTATTTGTCGCTTTTGATATGTGACCCAAAACAAAACGGGCGTGCATCTGTCCAACCAGCAACGAAATGTTCACTTGATTTCATGAACATCAGCTATAACTCCAGACTACCATTTCACACCCAAGCCATCCATAGACATCAACAGCCATTTCATTTTCACATGCAAGAAAAGAAGAAAAAAAGAAAAAGAAAAAAGCCTGAAGAAAACTTCTTGATTGGTATGGTCGACTGTAGATGCATATACAGTACATGTACTACTTTTTAGAATTGGGAAAGCTTCCAATCTGTTCCACAAAAAGAAAAAAAGAAGAAAAAATGTTTGTTAGCAGAGGATGGTTTCGATCCATCGACCTCTGGGTTATGGGCCCAGCACGCTTCCGCTGCGCCACTCTGCTTTCCCATGTGTATTATATGTTCTGACCAAATAAGGTATACGAGTAGAACAAATTCCTTATACCTGTCCACAAGCTCTACCCAGTATTATTATTATTATTATAATAATTATTATCAAATTTTTGATAGGGCAATCCCCACAGGCCTAAGGCCTTCTTACAGGGTACCCTAAAATTCTGCCTCTGCACACACGACATTCGGTGCTGCATTGGGCAGAGTTTGCATACGCAGAAGGCAGACTAAAGTTGCTTTGGCACTAGAGATCCACACCATAGGATCCCCGGGCAAAACTCTAGCACGACACATGTTAGGGGTCGTCCGTATTTTTCGAAAAATTAAAAAATCCGTCCTCAGGCAGAAAGGGGGTGGGTGGTCAAGAGCGCTGGCGGAATTTAATTTTTTGATTTTTCGTACTTTTTTTTTTTTTTTTTTTTTCTTCAGTGACTTTCATACACTTGTTGCACTGACATGTAGTGCACTGTAGACGTAGTGTAGGATCGCAAACACCAATATAATTATACCGGTACATGACTCATCATACAATTGTTAGATCACCTTGTTTCATGCTGTCAATCTAACAATTGCGTGAACTATAACAAGGTTTATCTAATACTGGTTTTTAACCAGTGTTGGGTTATAATAACATGACTCTTCATGTAGTTGTAGGACGTGCATGGCCGTCGGTAGACCTCCTACTCACTTTACTTAGCTACTAGTACTTGACATTCATGTACATGTAGGTGCAATCAGTGAACATGGGGTCAGGAGTTCTTATTTTCGAGCAGGGCATCGGTAAAAATCAAAAAATTAATGGAAAAAAATGGGGGGGGGGGTGGGTGGGTGGGTCAGAGACAATTTTGCACGAGGACGGATTTTTTAATTTTTCGATAATTACGGACGACCCCTTAGAATGTTTTTTTCCGGGGATCACTTAGCGTGAAGGCAGAGGTGCAAGAAAAACGTAGATCTACCATCTTCGTAACTACAGCCCATGAATAGCACCAGTCACGACTCGCAAACGCAAAAAACAAGCCGCTGCAACCCCTCGTAGAGGCTTGTCTGTCGTGGCATTGCATTGTGATTGACGAGTCCAAAACGGTTGCTACCCTAGCTAGTAGCTACTCATAGTCTATCAAATGAACTCGCACTCGTGATGTTCTCGCTGCACTGCTCGATAATAGGGGATTCACACGACGCGCAAACTCACGCGTGTGGTACTCTTTTTACTTGTGTGACCAAAACGCATGCAAAGTCTTGATAAACTTGCTCAGGAGTCCTAGGCCCACTTTTGTGCTTTGCCCGCGTGTAAAACAGCAAAAGTACTTGAGTACACAGACGCATGCGAGATGTGCACAGGTCTGTTGTCCGTGTGAATCCGATGGGCAGCTTGTCCACTTTTACACAAACGTGTTTTCGTTCATTTTCACGTAGCGTGAATACGCCACATCAAAGGTCATAATGATTGGATGCACGGCTGCAGCTAGGCTGTCATCACACCACGGTACAAAGCGCTGCGTCTACATACACGTAAGGAGTTTTCGGTCGTTTGCCATGATGATCCAAGTACGATCACCCGTTTCGGAATTTTCGCCGTAGACATAAACGTAAACGGGAGTCAGTGAACGTAGTGTGACGGCCTAAAGGATCGTGGTATCCATGACGGCAGCGAAAACGATGCAAACACTGTGTTCTGCTTTTGTAAACTCAGGCGGAGTGGCACACTTCCTTACGTGCACTCTTGTTGACATGTACCGTAAAATCCCGCCAGAGCGCCCCTCCCTGGCTTCTTGTCAGCGAAGTGATTGATTGTATCCTCGTATGACTCTGTGAGGTGTGTGAGGCCGTACTGTACGGCAGACGCGTCCTCGACCTGGTTGGAAATGTACGCAACAGTTCCCACCCTCTTGACCAGGGATGGCGCAAAACCTGGTTTTTGATGGGTCTGTACGACTCCCAGCTCTTGACCTTCGGTCGGTGTACGAAACGCACGCACAGATTTCGTGGGGTGAGTACTTTTCCATGTAGTACTGAATGCGGCAAGTAGGACTCGCCCATCCGCCCCTCCCCCAATGGATCTATCTACTCGAATGGTTGCGGAGGGAGGGCCGCTCTGGCCGGATTTGACGGTGTGTACGGTCAGACCTCGCTTAACCGCACACGTCCGTTCTCCACAAAAATATCCGGATAGGCGAGGGAACAGGATAATCGAACACACATACTGCATGTATGCACGGCATAGACTGTAAATCGGTAACCAACGATTTTCTTCCGGATGGCGAGGGCATTGCGCGAAATCACGCGGCACCTGCACATTTTCGATCTGCGGGATGAAGATGACGACGCCCATGCATTTGGTACCAGGGAGTAGTGAGATACTGGTATATCATGATCCGGATAAAAAGTGACCGGATAGGCGAGGTCAGACTGTACTGTACTTGTACTTGTAGCTCACTGCCAAAACGGGTCACGTCAGTCTCCCCGGGAGAGAGGAGAGACACTCAAAAGGAATCTTGGAAAGATGACTCAATTGGCTGATAGGGACCTTTCGCAATTGCTACGAATCGAATGCGAAACGAAAGTTTGATTCGGTTCTTAATCGTTTCGTTGAAAACAGACTTCAGTTTTCGCAAGTCGTCATGCAAATGTGCATGGCAACTACGAATACGGCCAGTAGCTTGGCGTACGGGTGTTTACACGCACACGTGCATGGATCATGGAATCAAGGGAAAAAATGTGTACCTGGCAAAACATGTGTAGCTGGCCAAATAAATGTGTACCTGACGGATTCGGAGCGCGCCACGAATGAAGAGGCTTCCATTCGTGAAAACGAGCTCTCCGCAGGGACTCGAATCCTCGAACCCAGGTGACGAATCAGCATTCGTTTCGTATCCGTACGCGTGGTGCGAAAGGTCCCTATTGATTCAACCAACTGCCCACTGAACGTCCGACGCCCCATAAAAACTCCCCGACGTGTATACACACTCATGCACACACACACACACACACACACACACACACACACACACACACACACACACACACACACGTACACACGCGTACACACACACGTACACACATAGAAGACACGTCACCTCACCTGACGGGGCAATTGCTCCTTCACGTCGGCAGCCACACACGTGTACGCTATCCAGCTGATCGCCACGCCGATCGTCACCAGACAGTTCTTGAACGGCGAGAACGTTGACTTGGTGTTTATCGTCAAGACGACGATCACAACAAACCATAGCGACGTCGTCGGCGTGAACGGCTGCGAGAATGCATGGTGCGGCATGAGAAAGCTGTCCACAATCATCACGCTTATCAGCACAGCGCTGTAGAGCTTGCAGCCCGGCGACAAGTACGGCGTGGGACCCAGCAGCGACCTCAGACCCAGGCAAATGCACATCACTATGAGAATGCCTAGAGTGCAGACGACGACTGCGTCGCTAACCAGCGATCTATAGCGCACAGGCGAGTCCAGGTAGCGTACGCCGTGCGGTAGTTGTGACCAGAGGATAACCTGCATGCTGAAATGTATAATGATCAGAAGCAAGCTCGCCTGGATTAGGTCGACGAGTTTCTGCGGCAGAAAGTACTGTTCGAATATCTCCTTCACCCGGTCGTTGTGAAACTGCACCGTCTGAAATATCGGGCATGATTTCATGCCGCGTCGAATCAGACAGCGCGACGGATGCTTCCCCATGTGTTTGCTCCTTGCCGCCCGGTTACTACGGAGCAGGGCAATGCGTGCCACTTCCCTCCTCCGTTTTCTGCCGGTCCGGTGCACGACTGGGTTAGAGCACGGGGCGCTGGGTGCACCGTGTTGTCGCGGTAACGGGCGGTGCTCGGCGGCGGCCTGCCCAGAGTTCTCAGCAGCGCGTTCCTGCATTGTCGTTGCCATGGTAACTGACCGTGGCTCGTTTGGAGTAGGCTGAGTGGCCGCGCTGTTATGTGAACTGACACTGCCATTGGTGTCACCATGGTCACTGCTGTGTGCTTTACCTGGACAGGAAGTCACATTACAATGGATGTCTGCTTTGCCTGTTGGACAAGGAGTCACATCGCTGGCCTTGTTCCTTCCGGACCCTGCAGCGATAGCGGGTGCTGGGCTGAGTACGTTGTTGCGACGCGAGCTGTCCAAGCTGGCTGTGCTGTTTCTGTGCGCGGCGGAATCATTCATTCCGCTCCCAGGTGCCGCAGCCTGTACCACCGACCGTCCCGCTGCCGTTCCATTTCCGATGCGCTCGCTGACGCTGGCATTCCGGTGCGCTGCCTGCGCAGCAGCTCCACTCTCTGGTACGCCAGCCTGACCATTGCAGCTAGCGTGCTGTGCCGGTCCAGGCCGTTGCATGACGAGTTTCTGTCAGGGCGGGCTGCATGTCGACACCGCCTCGTCCCACATCACTAGTAACGATCATCGGCTACCGGTAGCAGCAGATCTACGATTCCTAATACACTGTACTAGAACTGTCTAGATACTCGCGGTCTCGAACGTCGTGCTCAAATGATTATGTCCTCACTGCATGCAGTGGGCATGTACTGAATGTAGGCTAAAACGACTACACTGATCGCCACGTGGTTGCTCTTGTCAAACGCCAGCTTCGACTAGCACTAGCTCAGCTGCTGCTAGCGCTAGTAGTAGTACTACTAGTAGTAGTAGGTCGAACAAGTAACACAACGACCATAGGCATAGATACCACTCAGAAGCGGCATTGAATGGCCAGAACTAACACTAGAGTAGAGGACGAATCGGGTCGATGGTCCGTGATGCCTGATGTTAGTCGACCTGTCGGTCATGCTTTGCACACTGACAACTATGTGACATACTGTACTGTAGTCTGTTCGCTCTTCAACCAAGAAGAGTGCACGCTGGTATTTGTGTCCAGTTGCTTCAAGTACAACAACAAAAAACAGTTCAACCCACTCGGGGCCACAGCGTCCAGGCACAGGGCCACACTCTTGACCATGTTGACTCCGGTCCAGTACGCAGTAGATCGTGCACATGCACACGCGTGGCAGATCTATGTTAGTACTAGTAGTAGTAGTGGGAGGTTGTTATGTTATTGTACTGATGTTAATATATGTTGTTGTCAACATCGATCCGACCGCAGATCTACCTGCCGCAGTGGCCCCTACTACTAGTACTACTCCCGATACATGTACCCCACTCATCATTACGATTATGATGACAGTGATGTGCTGTAGTCTGCACTCATTGCCGAAGATGCGTTGCCATGGTGCAAAAATGGCGTTGGATGGCTACGCCTGAGCGCTCGCGCTGTCATCGCAGCCCACGACACGTCTTCCTGCTGTGCTTTCTTGACAAATTATTAATATTCGCTTTGTCCTTGTTGCTGGAGGGTTTGATTCTTTGAGATACTGTAGAGCGATTTGGAGTTGGTCAGCCGAGAGTAGTCGTGAGAAATGGAGAAAGAACGTGAGAGAACCTGAACTGCGGATAAAGTCGCTCTGTTCCAGCGGAGGCGAGCAGAGGGTTACGATCTCAGTGCCCAGGCACGTCGCTCCTGATTATTTCGAGCGGCTCGATGTGCAAGTGGCACTCGAAACCAGCGCTGTGCAGAGTACCGATGTTCCTGCCAGTGTCGCTGCTTTAGCCGGGCTGGCGCTGGCGTCTCCAGTGCAAGCAGTAGCTAAAACCATTCCTGAACCGGTTCCAGTCGAACAAACTGTCGCTGCAGCTAGTGTTGGTGTTGTTTCTTCGCCTTCAGTGTCCGTGGGGTCAGCCGCAGTGGAATCTGGCACTGACAGCCAACCTGCCAAGAAGCGGAAAAGAACTTCAGGCAAGGGCTACTACTGTGCTGTTCCGCTCTGCAGTAATCGGTCTTGAGATATGTCACTTGCAATTCATCGTTTTCCCAGTGATGCAGAAAGGTGCAAGTTATGGCAATTTGAAATTAGGAGGGACGTGGGATCAAATTTCAAGATCACATCAAACACCAGAGTATGCAGCTCTCATTTCAAACAAGATGATTACGTCGGCAAGCTCCTGTCTGGTGAGGAGCCAGAAAGAAAATGGCTCAACCCCACCGCTGTGCCAACCCAGTTCCAGTGGACGGCAACTCCTAAACCAGCGAGACGAGTTCTGAAGAGAAAACGTCAAGAGTCTGAGGAGCCACAAGATATTGATGATTCCAGGGTCGTTTCTGTGGTGTCTGGTGTCTGTTCGGCTATTGACCCAGCGCCGACCCCTGGTCCTGTGCAGGGTTTGCCATGTGATCACAGATATATCAGTGTAAGTGACCCGAGTGAAGTTGATGATCACATGGCTGGCCTAGAAAAAGACTTCAGTGAAATTAAAAAAGAGTACGAGAGCCTGAAGTGTCGTTCGATCGATTTAGCCAGCATCAGAAACAATCCTGACAAGTTCAGGCACTTCACCGGGCTGCCTAACTACGCAGTGTTCTCTGCCCTGTTCAAATACCTCGAACCCAAAGCCAAGAGGATGCAAACTTGGCGCGGCCTATCTACCCTTAGACATTTGTATGCCACTGGTCCTCAGCGATGGCCATTAGACGTTTCACCGACACTGGCTGACCATCATCATCACAGAATATGAATTTGTTCCAATAAATACTGCGTGAATGTGAAAAAGATTGTTACATATATTCCACCGGAAATACAAGTTCTATCAACCAACCAAGTATTCCACTTAGCTCAATCTGTGCATTCAGAAATGATTTGTTCCAGTAATAATCTAACATCAGTCCGAAGTTATTATTCAGAAATGTCCAGTGTCTGCTCTAGGATTGTAGGACAGCCGGGTACACTTGTACCTGGCGCAACCATTTCAACCGGGTCGGAGCCGGGTACACATGTACCTGGCGCTGTCTCACCAGCCGAGTCACGTGCTTTAACTGGTTGGTTGGTTTATTTTAATTCGGACAATAAACGGGAACTAGGCCCAATGATATAAAGGCGAATGGATAAGCCGCATTTAGAAAAGAGAGGACAGGAATTAGAAAATTACGAAGGAAGAAGAAGTATCTGACACATACAAGCAAGAGTACATGAAAACCGTTTTCATGTACTCTTGATACAAGCCATGTAGTCAGTCCTTTCAAAGTTCGAAAGTGTAAAGTACCAACCGGGTCACAGGTGACCCAGTACTATATTTTCAACCGGGTCCAAGCGCCGCCCAACCGGGTGGATTACCCGGCTCACCCGGCGCTGGAGCAGACACTCATGTCTTGTAAGTCAATGTTTTACTATGATGACAGACCATTTTGATCTCTGCCAATTTCTGGTTTGAAGACATAAAAATGATGATTATTGATCCAGAAAGTCGTTAAAAAATCAGTGCAATCGATGACGAGTTTTCGGTTGTTTGTGAGGGGTTGAGAGGTGAGGTGGAATGAAATGTTGCTTTCGTTCACAGTGTAATGTTATTATGTTTGACAAGATGATATAATTCACAAAAGTCAACAGACATGACGAGGAAAGATCAGAAGAGAAGCCATGATCTAGAAAAACAGTCAGAAGCACGAGCGTGCATGCATACAACATGTCTGTTACGGAAGGTCCAGACAAACTCTGCATGCCATGACTGCAAAAATCATCCAGCGCAAACAGCAAAGCCGCGACATGTGAACAGCACTCTCATTATCCGGAAATGCACTGGCAGTATCCACCGTAGCACACTGGATCGTCCCTGCTGATGCAGACGATACACGTGTAGGCTTGCTTTGATGTATCTTGTCATGGCCAGCATTTCGCACGGACGAAACAAAAGTTTGTTCCACCTGCAAACAGGTTTCCCTCCAAATGGTGAAGGTGGTGCTCATCAAATAATTGGTACGCACGAAGTTGCTTGTAGCACTGCAAGCTCTCCTTGTCATAATCTTTGTCCGGGGAATTTAACATAATATAGTGCTTGACAGCCTCAGTAATGAAGAAAGGGATTTTAGTTAGGCGAGATAGAGACCAGCCAGATGTTATGTGTGAAAAGCTTGGTAGCTTCTTGTACGCTGCCATTCCTGGCTTTGGTAATGCAGGCTTGTCTGCCTCCTCGTCTGGAACCCCTTCGCCAGCAGTACTCAAGTGGAAATGTTCACAGATGAGAAGGTAAAGATCACGTCTGGATACACGCCCTTGGTAGGGAATACTGTCTTTGCAAAGTTGGCGCAGCCCTTGCATGCGTAAGCGCATGATATCCCCACAAGAGGTGGGAGCGCGCAGGACAGAGCTGGACAGAAGTGAATGTGTGGCCCCTTCAGTAGCAGCATCAGCTGCTGTTTGCACTGGCCCTGAGCGGCGGGTTTTACAGCAGGTCCAGGAGTGGTTTCAGATACTGCTTGCACTGGAGACGCCAGCGCCAGCCCGGCTGAAGCAGCGACACTGGCAGGAACATGGGCACTCTACGCAGCACTGGTTTCGAGTGCCACTTGCACATCGAGCCCCTTGAAATAATCAGGAGCGACGTGCCTGGGCACTGAGATCGTAACCCTCTGCTCGCCTCCGCTGGAACAGAGCGACTTGATCCGCAGTCCAGGTTCTCTCACGTTCTTTCTCCATTTCTCAAGACTACTCTCGGCTGACCAACTCCAAATCGCTCTACAGTATCTCAAAGAATCAAACCCTCCAGCAACAAGGACAAAGCGAAACAAAATAATTTGTCAGGAAAGCACAGCAGGAAGACGTGTCGTGGGCTGCGATGACAGCGCGAGCGCTCAGGCGTAGCCATCCAACGCCATTTTTGCACCATGGCAACACAACTTCGGCAATGAGTGTTATGCGGACATGGAAATCCGGTCGATTGACCGGGCCTCTGTCGCGCGCGGGGCCGGCGCCCTCAGCGCGTACAGAACGCTGCGTGCAGGGCACATGTTATCCGATGCGACTAGCGCGCTGCGCTGCATGCAGCGCATGAAATGCGAGAGTGTAGATCTACGTGTGTAGATCTACGAGCGTCGTACCGCTTATCCACGGCTGCATGGCCAGCATACCCGGGTAGATCTACCCTGGGCCGGCCATGGCATGGGGCCGCTAGACGTGCGACCGGATTTCCATGTCCAGAGTATGACTGATTGTACATGTCACATTTATTGGTTTTTTTTTGTCTCACGCGAGCGCGGACAAAGAAAAGTAAAGAATGGTTTATACGGTTACCGGTTGTCGTGTTTCTTGACTCTACGTATAGTCTTGACTTGAGGCTTGTATGATCGTACTACGATTAGTAGGAATGGAGTAGTGCCGGCTAAATAAATAACAATATTATTATGCTCCTTGCGTACTATTGCCTGGTATGACTGCTAGCAAGGGTATATAACTCTATAATAGTGACTCTTGCTACTAGTAGTAGTAGTAGTGATACAGATTGTACTACGAGTCTCTACGAGCGCTATACTTTGCGGCAGAAGTACAATCATATTGTCAGATTGACAGCATGAAACAAGGTGGAATAAGCACAATCATACACGACCACATCATTGTAGTTAGAACAACCTGCATTCTAGCAAGCCATCGCCCTGGCGGGATGGCAGCGTGATAGAACTGATATGGACTGGTCCATGGAGCCAGGTCGTTGGTGATCGTAGATGATCTACTAGTAGCAAGACTGCCAAGAGTCCATAACCTGGGTTATGGACTCGTCATGTGTTAGTACTAGCAAGAGTAGATAAACTGTTTATCTACTCTTGGTACTAGTACTACTAGTACTAGTAGTAGTAGCAAGAGTCCATAACCTGGGTTATGGACTCTTGCTACTAGTACTAACACATGACGTCATGACTGTAGTAACGATTGTGTGTTGTACGAGTATATCTACACAGTCATGACGACCATGACTGTGTAGACTCTAATATTTAAAACGTCTATTTTTTCTTCGGCGCTAGCGGCTCGCTAGCGGCTCGGGTTAGAAGTGCGACGCCGGCGCGATGTCCGATAGACGCGATTCAACATTCTTGTAGTGGACCAGCAGTACGACTCGTAGATACTCGTACTTTTTTTCTTTCTACAAAATCCACATATCTCCAGGCACTGGGGACTCGTACCACAACACGAACATCACTCCACACTGAGTCATAGGATCGAAGCGCTCTAGCTCTTGCTACAAGCACTGACGCGATTCACTCGACTCGCGAGATCTCGACTCTTGACACTCCGGCGAGAGACGTACACATACTACTACTAGTGACATAGACAAGTAGACGTAGACTTCAGAGTTCAGTTCAGCTCATGTCGACCGAAATCTTGCAGTAGATCATGGTAGATCGGGCTGTGACTGTGAGTTCGAGCTCTGTCTGACATGAATGAGACTACAATTTACAAAGCTGTCGAGTACTGTAAAGCAAGCTGGAGCTAGTGGAGAAAGATGACGACGCCACTTGCGCACAGAACGAACAAGTGCCCGCGGGAAGACGTGGCACGTGCCCACGTGGCAGCCATCTACATTGTAGATATCTGCGCATAAAAAGAAATTCAAAAACTGAAAAGGCTAGCTAGGAATTAATTTTAATTACATAATAGTGTATGTCATGCGTTTGTTTGGCGATGGAGAAGACGGATAACACACTGGATAAGGAGTGCAGCGAGGGGCCAAACGTTGTCCAGAAGAGCACCATTCTTGTCGTGTGTAAAGGCACTGTGGGCGACGTTCTTCCAGTGCTTCGTCTTCTGATAGCTTGCAGGTATCGTCCAGTTGAGCTGTGTGCAGCGTGGAAGCAATTTCTAGAAGCGTGTCATTTTGATTTCGGGGAATTGATGACATGATGTGCAGCTGTCCGCCATGGTTACGCATCTAACTGCTGTTTACTTGAGGTGGTTACAGGGCGTTAGCTTGGCATTAAAAAAACTGCGTCTAAATGGAAATTGAGTCTAAGCCATTCATTCAAATTTGTCACAGCCAGCACTGCATTGCACTTGGATCGGATGCATATGCTGTGCATGTACGAGTATAATAATTAGAGAGGTTCCGGGGTACGATTTTCCGTGCCAAAATCCGTATGGGCGCTACGGATTTTTTCCAGGGGTGCTCCATACGATTTTTCGGCACGGAGAATCCGTGTGGACTGGCTTTCATACGAAACATGTTTCGTATGGAGATTTTGCGTCATCGGGTGCAGAAAGATTTTCGCATACAAATTTGGTACGAGAAACATCGATTTTTCGCGGGAAGTTTTGATTTCGGTACATACAGTAAAACCTGTAACTAAAGACCACCGTGACTAGCGACCAGCCTGGTACTACAGTAAAACCTGTAACTAAAGACCACCGTGACTAGCGACCAGCCTGGTACTACAGTAAAACCTGTAACTAAAGACCACCGTGACTAGCGACCAGCCTGGTACTACAGTAAAACCTGTAACTAAAGACCACCGTGACTAGCGACCAGCCTGGTACTACAGTAAAACCTGTAACTAACGACCACCGTGCAGACTAGCGACCAGCCTGCTACTACCGACCACTTTGTCAGGCACGGACGGTCTCACATTCAAAATGCACTGTGACTAGCGACTACCTGCTGAACGCGACCAGCGACCGCCTTTTCTTGTCCCAATGTCGAATTTTGACCCGTAACTAGCGACCGCGATGTAGCAAATCAAACATTGCTTGAAGCTCCTTCTCGAAATTTTGATGATTTTCATGGTCGTTTCGACACTACAGCTGGACAAATGAGCGCAGTCTCATTTTTACTGTGGAATCAGTGTGGACTGCACTACACCTGTCATAATTTCAAGTGCTGTCAAGAACAAACATGATAGGAAACGTCTTGGAGAGCGCATCCAAAGCGCTCTTTGATCGATGTTACTACTGGAAGGAGAAACTAAGGGTGCGTTCTTATATTCTCTAGCTTCTAGAAGAAGAAGAAAAGAGAAGTCGAAGAAACTGGGATTACTCAAGAACGGGTCTCGAAGAATTCGGAGATATTTTGCACATGTCAAGCAAAATGAAGCGCCAAAGGGGCCGCGATCTTGAGTGATGAATGTAGTAATGCACGTGTGCGTATGCGAAAAGGGAAATGCGTACACTAATGATGAACACGTGCCTTTTAGTCGTAGTTCGCATGCGCTGATCCCAAACCGCGGGAATCTCCAAGTTTCAACCACCTCTGAAGCTTGGAGAGCTTGGAGAGCTTTGGAGAGTCTCCTAAAAGTCGGAGAGGATATAAGAACAGCTCTCGAACTTTTCGGAGAGTCTCCAACTTTTCCGAGAGGATTTAAGAACGCACCCTAAGACTGAGCGGCTCTCTGTCGAAGTGCAATCACACGGCTCAGTCACCAGGTCACACTGACAGTCTGTGCTGGCTGGAGTCGATAGTGACTAGTCCACTGCCTGGCCAGGCCAGCGCTGCTCTGGAAACCCAGTAAGTCGACATACTGTCAAAAGGTCGTATCGCTTCCGGTGTATAAAAAACTTGATTTTCTCTCTCTCCAAGTGTTGTATGATCTGAAAGAAGAATGTTAGTGCGCAAGTGGTGGGGGATTGTATCATCTGCATTTTGACATACATATCATATAATGGGATCCATCTATGGTCGCGCGGTGCAAACCTCTAACTAAAGACCACCTGCCACTAACGACCACTTTTCCGGGCACCAAGGGGTGGTCCTTAGTTACAGGTTTTACTGTATTTTCAAAGTATAAAGGCATAGCGCGGGAATGTGACGTGTTTGCAATCGTAACCTAGGCAATGACGGCAAACACATAAGTTCCGTACTCCGGAACATTTCACTGCTCAAAAACGATGTATAAAAAATCCGTAGAGCCTCTACGGATTTTGGCAAGAAAAACCGTACTCCGGAACCTCCCTATTATGTACAAGTACCTTGAACGTTTAGATATAACTTTCCATCATGAACAATGAACCAGTAAATGTAGAACTTCTCAAATAATTCCGCAGGAAGCCATCAATTTTCAAAACTCATTCAATATCTCGATGACGTAATGAACTAGTCGTGCATCATGAGTCGTGATTCATGTTTGCAAACGAATCTGAATTGGCATGTGCTAAGCGTCGAACACACAGACTACCATGGCTGTACTACAATGCAGTGGTAACCGTATGATCCTGGGCACTACTCCCCCCCCCCCCCCCCCGCACCCCCGGCCCTGTGGTGAATTTTGCAAGAAAAACAGAAAAGAAAAACTGAGAGGTGCTAGAGTTGATTGTTAGTTAGTTGTAGAACGCGTCGTATACCGTTGGCCAGTGTCATGCAATATTTTTTGCATGAACTGGTTGTCGAGCACTAGTAATTGGTGACGGTAGTGAGTTCCATAGCGTAAGATGTAGTTTGTAGTTCCTTGGTCCTTTTCTTTCCTACAAAAAGCGAAGAAAAAAATGAAAAAAATGCAGAGATCACATGCACAGATCATGCTGCAAGTCCAGGCATTTTTGCAGCATTGATGATTATTTTACTCATACACCCATAGAAGTGAACAGTTGTGAAGCCGTAGACGCTTTCCCGGCCGATGGAGTAATCAAGTTCAGACACTCCCTGGTATGATTTTACAGTATGTGTGTAATGTACATGACTTGTACAGCTACAAATACAGGTATGCTAGGTGAAATACTGCCACACAAAGTGAAAAGCTGTCGGCGCTCTGCACCAGTTCCCGATTACATCATTGTATTTGTACATGTGTGTACGTTCAGCCGGACTTGTGCCACTTCCCGGGCGTCAAGGGCCGTGCAAGTCGAGGTCGCGAAATATGCACTCTGGGTGGGATTTCACCAAGCGCAACTGTATAGCATAAATGCAAGTCACTGTGTACGGATCCTGATGTTGTCTTGTCTCTCCCGGGAATTCCCCATGATGTCATGCCCTGGTCTAGATCCAATGATGATGTCAGCGATGGGCAGGAGTATGAAATATGCACTCTGGGTTGGATTTCACCGAGCGCAACTGTATAACATAAGTGCAAGTCACTGTGTACGTATCCTGTTGTTGAGAGCACTTGCCGGCAATGGTCAGCTTGCTGGTGTGCGTTCTATTCTGATTTTCTTTTTCTCTCCTGGGAATTCCTGATGATGTCATGCCCTGGTCTAGATCCAATGATGATGTCATTGCTGCTGGGACTGGTGCAGGCTCCCGTTTGCTGCCATGGCAACTCAACGTCATGTGCCATCCTGACGTCATGGTGCAGGTGCGGACTCTGCTCGGTTGTCATGGTGACCAGCTAACATGGCTGCCGTATCAACACACTGCCGTCGTAAGTGGAGTGACTTTGTCGTAGAGTCACTCAGCTAATGTGTTGTACCATATCTTCCCGAGTACCGGTATGTGTGCTGTAATTTGTACTAATTTCACAAATTTTTGGTGTACCTTTATTTTGGGTACTTTCGGTGCGTCTGTTTCATACCTAAAATTTCAATACACCGAACGAACACTAACACACATAGTCCAATAGGGAACTGCCACTCTGTACCTAACATTTCGGTTCACCTAACCTGGCCTTTTGCCCTCATACGGAAAATATTGAGCAGGTAAAATTTCTGCAATTCGAGTATTGTTCTTGTATGTGTCCAACCCCATTACCTGTCCAGGAGGTGAGTAAACTACGAGAGGACGACGAAGGCAGACAGCGTGTGCTGAACACGGAGTTTGCACACTGCCTGGAGTGGTGCAGGGGCCAGCAACCACACCTCATTGTCTTCAACCTGTTCTCGCTGGATGCATGGCTGATTGCGCAACATTTCTCAATACCTACGTTGGCCGTATCTCCTTATCTGCCAGTGGAGTAAGGATGTGTCTGTGTTGTGTGTTGGTGTTAAAAGTGTTCATCCACTCTCTGACAGTTTCATGCTTTCAGCTGGGTTTGTTTTCACCGGGCACAGCTGTAGTTCAACCACCATGTACACACACATACGGATTGTTAGAAATGTTGCTGCTGCTGATGATGATGATGAGGGTGGTGGTGCCGCTGCTGTTTTTTTTCAAATCTTCATTCTTACGATTGGCTGTGGCCAATACGAGATGTTTCTGTTGTTGCCGGCATCATCGTCATCGTTGTTGTTGTTGTTGTTGTTGTTGTTGTTGTTGTTGTTGTTGTTGTTGTTGTTGTTGTTGTTGTTGTTGTTGTTGTCGATGTCGTCGTCGTCGTCGTTCTTTGTTGTTATAACTGACTAGACATATGCCGTGTGAAGTGGAAGCGGCCATCAACGCCGACTACCCGCTATTCCTGTCTGGTCTCCGTGAAGCACCTCAGGGTGAGTACAATATTATCACTATTATTTTGAGTATTTTGTGCTCAATTGTCACATTTTTTGCTTCCCCTGTGTTGCACTCTACAAGACTGCAGGTGTGTAGCTAGCCAGGGGTACAGGGGGAGGGGGAGGTACAGGGTATAGGGGTACAGGGGGGAGTACAGGGGTACAGGAGTCCGGGGGGGGGGGGGTACAGGGGTCCCGGGGGGGGGGGGGGGGGGGGGGGGCAGGGGGATTGTGCACCCCGTAAACCTTTCGAACTTCATTTAGCATATGAACGTTTGTGCCGTGTGACCTAGGGATTGCAATTCAGGGCCTGCTGTGAAGCCAGTGGTGTGGCCTAGGGATTGCAATTCAGGGCCTGCTGTGAAGCCAGTGGTGCGTCCCCTAGAAGGTGGACCAGCTGCACCTCTGGCACAGGTCTAGCAGTACCGTGAACTGCCTACCTATTGTTCGCGACGTATTAATGTTCATTAATTTTGCGAGAAGAACGTAACGAGACTACTGGTATTAGCCATCATGAAATCAAACTTCAACAGTGGGTGTATGTGTGTGACCACACTGCTCCGCGAACATTTGCCATTGTGTAAATTCACTGTTTCTGAGAGATAGCGGGGTTTGGTTACGCGAATATTGGGCGGTTTTCAGTACATGTACAGCTCTGGTGGATCTAAACACATGAGGGCTATTGGATTATTATGATAATAATAAAAGTTGAAGTAGGTTGTGAGCTATATTGGCTCACACTCAATCGCTGCCTTTCGCAGATTCATTTCAGGAAACACCGGATTCTAAATAAAAGTTGAAGTTCATGTAAAACAGCTCACATGTAGCCCATGAGTGAGATCACCCATTGGGTCAACAACAACAACAACAACAACAACAACAACAACAACAACAACAAAAATTGCACCACTTTGTTTGAAATCTTTCATTCTCACGATGGCCTGTGACCAATAAGAGGAGAAGAAAATACAGGTACGGGGATCGGATAAAGAGAAATCAAAGTTTAGCTGTTGTTGTTGTTTTCGTTGGTGTTGTTGTTGTTGTTGTTGTTGTTGTTGTTTTTGTTGTTGTTGTTGTTGTTGTTGTTGTTGTTGTTGTTGTTGTTGTTTTTTGTTGCTGCTTCTGCTACTCCTGTTGCTGCTGTTGCTGTTGCTGCTGTCGTCGTCGTCGTTGTTGTTTGAATTCATTATTCTCACTATGGCACCATCGCCAATAAGAGATTATTGCTTTTTTTTTGAATTCTTTATTCTCACGATGGCACCATCGCCAATAAGAGATCTTGTTGTTGTTGTTGTTGTTGTTGTTGTTGTTGTTGTTGTTGTTGTTGTTGTTGTTGTTGTTGTTGTTGTTGTTGTTGTTGTCGTTCTCGTTGTCGTTGTCGTTGTTGTTGCAGGTTGCATAGGGTATGAGGACGTCCGTTTCTGGCTGTGGAGGTGTATGCTGAGTGACTTTGGTGACTGCTGCACTGACCACGACATAGACCCGTGTCCGCTGGTCACGGCATTCACATCTCCTTGCACTACCCCTACTGGGTGTGATGCTGATGCTCATGATGATGACGATGGCCTTGATGAGCCTAGAGCAAAGAGACCCTTGCCATCACCAGCATCATCACCATTATCGTCATCTGGCCATGGCCCTCTGCCGGATCGACGGTTCCTGCGAGCAACTCCACTGCTTGTCACTGCACCTCAGTTCATGATTCCCAGCGGTCTCCAGTTTCCGAGCAGGTATGCGTGTTTTTTGTGTGCGTGCACGTGCGTTTGTTTGTGTGTGCGTGCGCGCACGCGCGCGCGCGTGTGCGTGTGTGTGTGTGTTTGTGTGCGCGCGTGTGCATTTCATGGGGAAATGGGTAGCTCTCGGTCTTGTGTGTGTGCATGTGCGCACGCACGCGCGCGCGTGTGTGTGTGTGTGTGTGTGTGTGTGTGTGCGCGCGTGCGCGCATGGTGCGTGTGCATTTCATGGGGAATGGGTAGCTCTCGGTCTTGTGTGTGTGCATGTGCACACACACGCGCGCGTGGGTGTGTGTGTGTGTGCGCGCGCG
This sequence comes from Sycon ciliatum, assembly GCF_964019385.1. Lineage (NCBI taxonomy): Eukaryota > Metazoa > Porifera > Calcarea > Leucosolenida > Sycettidae > Sycon > Sycon ciliatum. Next base: position 4,278,044 of record NC_088649.1, on the reverse strand, counting down.
CGTGCGCGCGCGTGGTGCGTGTGCATTTCATGGGGAAATGGGTAGCTCTCGGTCTTGTGTTATTATTGGTGGTAAAAAATGCATGATGTGAATCGTGCAAATTGCACTGCCACCCAGGCACCCTACGTGGCCTGTTCAATCTACACTGTATACTGTGTGTACGCTGTGTGTACGCTGTGTGTACGCTGTGTGTGTGCTGTGTGTATTGTGTATAGCACACACATTGTGGAATGTGGACACGCTATGCATTGTCGTAACCGCAAACTGGCGGAGCAGCAGGAACTGGCTACCAGCACTGCATGTGTAGAGCAGGGAGGACGAGACCAACTGCCCGTGTCACTCCAGAGCTTCATTGACAGGTGAGTGTTGAATAGAAGAGGCACTTGAGTTTTGGAGAAAGACTGCGTTTTAGCTTAGGGCCGATTCCCACTACGGTACCGTGAGTGCCGTGCCGACGATTTGGGAAGGTCACGTGTACCCCACGGTACGAGCTTGACGCTGAGAGTGATTTACACCTGCGCACAGTCATTCCGTGCATTCAGTCGGCAGGCCGGATCACCATTTTTTTTTAATCAATTTCTGACTTTGGTCCTGAGGGAAAATAGCAGGGGCCGGGGAGATGACTGGAGAAAGCTCAAGAAGCAACCAATCGAAAAGCCAAAAGCCAAGAAAAAACTTCGTACCACAAATACAAAAGAAAGAAAAAACTTCCTTTCAGGGAGTAGTAAAATACCTACTACTCACTGCATTCGACCTCGCGGAATACCACGGCATGCCATTTCCACCCCCCCCCAGAGGCCCTCGGCACCGGGATGTCCACGGCACGGTACGGCAGGAGCCACGGAATGAACTCGCGCCAAAACTGCCCCTCACGTGAGCAAATCACCATGGGTACTCACGGCACGGCACTCTCGATACCGTAGTGGGAATCGGCCCTTACAGAGGTTATGCGAATGCTTTCTCTGAGGATTCACTTATAGGCGCAACGTGTACAGCGTGAGTCAGCGGATTCGCTTATGGGCGCTGTGCTGGTGCTTGCGTTGTCGGTGCTTGCGTTGTCGGTGCTTGCGTTGTTGGTGCTTGCGTTGTCGGTGCTTGCGTTGTCTGTGATTGCGTTGTCGGTGATTGCGTTGTCGGTGCTTGCGTTGTCGGTGGTAGTGGTGCTTGTGATGGTGATGGTGTTGTTTCTGCTGTTACTGCTGCTGCTGCCGCTGCTGCTGCTGCTGCTGCTGCTGCTGTTACTGCTGTTACTGCTGGCACAGTTCTAGCGGTGGCCGCTGCTGTTTCTACTTGATTCGTCAACATTGTCATTTTGTTTTGGGCTGTTGTGTCAAATCTGTATTATGACGATTGTTGTTGTTGTTGTCGCTGCTGTTGTCATTTCGTCTTTGGTTGTTGTTGTTGTTGTTGTTGTTGTTGTTGTTGTTGTTGTTGTTGTTGTTGTTGTTGTTGTTGTTGTTGTTGTTGTTGTTGTTGTTGTTGTTGTTGTTGTTGTTGTTGTGTACCAGCTGCTCTGTACCGCCAGTGTATTGTGGATTCGGTGCTATGGATGCACTCAATGTCCTCACTGTGCGGGAATGGAAGAAGTTCCTCTCCGTTCTCCTGCAAGGTATGTCAGTTTTCTACTGTACAGTTAAACACACTAATTACCTGTATTCAGTAATCTGATAAGACACGTACACATGCTTTCTAACCTATTTTACGGAGTATAAGCCACACTGGAGTATACCCCCCCCCCCCCCCCTTTGCCCCCCCCCCCCCCCTTTGCCACGAAATACAGATATCTACCGCATTTATCACTGTTAATTTTATCGGCATAGTGGGATGGTCGAAACCATGATTGAGAAACAGAGGGTACCAGGTTCAAATCCTGCTTGGAAGCGGAAGGATTTTTTCCAGCCGTGCTGCGACCCACAGTTAGGCTGTGTTTACATGAAGCGTTTCAACCCGGGTTGAGTTCGACCCGGGTCAGATTTCAACCCGCCATGTGCACAAAATGAATGGCGCGTTTACATGACGCATTGCGCTTGACCCGGGTTGAAATTTTTCCCCGGGTTGTCTTGACCCGGGTTGATTTCAACCCTCCCCCCAAGGGGAGGGTTGAAATCAACCCGGGTCAAGAAAATCGTACAAACATACTTCTGTGCGTATCTCGCACCAGGTTTGAACAGCACTGCAGATGCAAATTTCGCGCAAACGGATTCACGTGACCATACAGGACTGTAGAAGTGGACTTTTGGCGGCATATCAGTATTTGACCCGGGTCAACTGTCTTCATGTAAACGCTCACCTCTTTTGTCTATCGTACAGACTTTCAACCCGGGCTGAACTCGACCCGGGTTGAAATTTCTCATGTAAACACAGCCTTAGTTGGGAACTCGTGGCCTGGCACGAGGAAACCATGGATGCAGTGAATGGGATTTTCAGTCTTTGACCACTTGCTGGTGAGCTGATCTACTCACCTCGCACCGCTTTAGGAGCTGCATCTGCGCCTTGATCCTTGAAGGGTGGTGGTGTTCCTACGGATGCGGAAAACTCGACCTCTAGCCGAGTCTGACGCGAACCGTTAAAAAAATTGCTCTGACTCAGATGGAGAGCCAAGGATAAATTTATAGAAAGAAAAAGGACCAAGTGCCAGTGTTGTGCAATGTTATCGCTAGGGCTGAGTCGGGTAGCATTTTCTTCGGGTATCGGGTTCGGGTTGTTTTCCACGGGTAGCACGGGTAACCGATCGGGTAATGTTTCCGTGGTAACACCACACTACAACCCTTCCCTTACACACTGGGTGTACATGCGGAGTATTACATGAATTTGTACGCGTGCACTGTACTTGATGTCATCTGCCACTTCGGGTTTTCGGGTACTATTCTCTACTCGTGTTACCCGCGAGGACCACGGGTAACACGGGTACCCGCCTACCCGTGCACACCCCTACTTATTACCGTGTTTCCGGAGTATAGGAATACAGTAAACCTGGTTTAAGCGACCACCCCACGGTGCAAGCAAAAGCCTTCGTTAAAGCCAGGTGGTCTTAGAACCAGGTCCCACAGTGTCTGTGTAGAACTGTCGGTGCATGGAAAACGGTCGTTAAGAGCAGGTGGTCGCCTAACCCAGAGGTCGCTTACACCAGATTTTCCTGTACACTGGAGTATACCCCCCCCCCCCCCACCTTTTTGTCACGAAATACAGACATCTATCCAATTTTTCACTGTTAATTTGATCCTAACTTACAAGTTGCGACTTCGTCAGCATTAGTCATGAAGTTGGTTGTTGTGTCAAGTGTCAGCAAGAAGTGTGTGTTCCTCATTGGAACAACCAACTTCATGGTTGATTTGATCATCTGAGTATTAGCCGCATCCTCCTTTTTTGGGGTGAACTTTGAGTGTTCAAAAAAAATGGTACGTTTATCGTCCAGAGCATGGATGTATTGATTCTCACGCAAGTATTAAAGTTTAGATAAAGCTGTGTTCACAACTGGCGCGTGTACGCGTGAAACCACACGCTTGTGCGTATTTTTGCTGGTTTTTGGGGTGTCATGCGTACGGAACGCGCCGCGCTGAAAATTCTAACATGGAATTTTAAGCGCGTATCAAGCGCGTACCAGTGACTTTCACTGGCGGGGTCAACAAATTAGTACTCGAAGGCGTCACACGCCATAACTACGTGTCGAAGTGCTGTTTTTTTGTGAAAGCCTGAGCGCGCGTTTAGGCACGCATGAACCGCAAGCGTATCGCGTCCACGCGCCAGTTGGGAAAACAGATTAAGAAGTGCCTCACGCAAGTATTAAAGTTTGGATAATAAGTACCTCCCAGCATACTAAGCATTGTACAGTGAAGTGTGGGTGTACAGTAGCTACAACGGATGTAAAATTAGTACTTTATACGCGAGCTAGGTTGGATCTGTTTCAATGTTCAACTGCCGGTGAATGGATATGCATATCCTGAAAAGTACATGTTTTTTCTGAAGTAAAGGCCGCACTTGAAACACTCACAATTCACCCAAAAAAGTGGGTGTGACTTGTACTATTAAAATTAAAAATATATTTCACGATTCGCGTGAGACTCGGCTGGAAGCCCAGTTTTCCGCATCCGTCGTGGGAACGCCACCACCCTCTAGGATCAAAGGCGCAGATGCAGCGCCTAACCGGTGGGAGGTGAGTAGATCAGACCCACCACCAAGTGGTCAAAGACCGAAATCCCATTAGCTGCATCCATGTTACCCTCATGCCAGGCCACAAGTTCCCAAATAACTGTGACTTGTACTAATAAATAAGATCAAATGAATCGTGGTATAATTATAGGGAAGATGTCTGTATTTCGTGACAAAAATCTGCGTGTGGCGTATACTCCAGTGCAGCATATGCTCCGGAAAATTGGGTGAAGTTTATATGCGGTGCAAAGAGAAATGTATGTTATGGGGTACTTTAGGCGAGACCAAAATTAAAATTCGATATTCCCGGGCAGGATCCATGTGAAATTGGTGCGTGCGGGCGAATTTTTAATTTTTTTAATTTTTTCCTATTGTTTGCATGCATGCCATGCTGGACTTTTTTTACAGCATTTCCGGGAATTTTCATTCAATTTTTTTACAGACAACAGGTACGCGGTTTACCCGTTCAATTTTTCTGTATTTCCGCCAACGATGGCCCTGATCTGTACATCAGGGAGTCGTACGAGCTCGGGTTTGTGTGACTCCACGTCACAAATCTACTCATCCAATCAGTACTGTACATGGATATGAACTGTTCAAAAAAAATTGACTTTGGCTCGATTTTGGTGCGGGAGGGCCCGGGAATCTCTATTTTTGGTCTCGCCTCACTGAAGATTTTATCTGTATACCGTGTGTACTGTAGTGACGCACATAAAGGCCCATGCGCTTATGAGTGTTTTTTTTTGCGTTATTTGCTATATTTTGTGGGTCGATTTGTCTCACACATAGGCGCATGTGCTTGAGTTGCTTGTGTACCGGTGCCTTGTAAAATTATGCAAATAGTGCACTACCGCACCGCACATTAAACTATGTGACATGGTGTTTTTGTGGTGTCTGTGTGTCGCGGATGGAATTGCATTTAGATTCACTCATAAGCCCATGCACTTATTTGTGAGGGTGTGCTCGTACCCGGACATAGGCACCTGCGCCTATATGCACGTCACTACAGTAGTGGATGCAGCGATTGGGGCTTTCGGTTTTCGGATTTCGGATTTCGACCACTTTTGGTGTCCATTGTGATTGCTGTGGTTGTTCATGTCTTCAGTTCTGGCGGAGCGACATGGTCACCCGTTGATTCTGCAAACAATACCAAACTCCAACCTCCACACAGCACTTTGTCAGATCATGTTAACAAGCATTACATCATCAGTGATGTCATCACCACAGGTCCACACATCCTCACACGTGCACACATCGTCAGGAGGTGATGGGTGGAAGCCTACCGTAAGCTCATCTGCTTCACCGATGACGTCATCCCACCAGCGAGAACAATCGGCCACTACTCAGTCCTTGTTGTCATGTGATCTACATCCGGAATCAGCTATGATGTCATCAGTGATGTCACCGGATGGCGCTAGCTGTGGTAAGAGTACTCCAGCAGCTGTGAGTACACGCACCGATACTTGCAGTAGTGGTGGTGCTGCTGGTGTTAGTACTCAGAAAAACAGCTGTAACTCACCGACTATGATGTCATCGGTGAGTCATACCACTGGTGCTGGATGTGTCAGCCCAGCCATTACATCATTAACTACTCGTGTCAGCAGCGGGTCTGAGTGCAGTCCGGCCATAACATCATCGCTGACTGACGGCAGCAATATCCGTGAACGCGGCACCTGCAGGCGAGATAGTGGATTGCATACACGTGCCGCTGCTGATGCAGGCCAAAGTGGAAGGAGTTCTTGTGCTGGCTCCGATAGCGATGACTCTGTGCCGACTGTGAGACAGTACATTGGCAAATGTTTGTACGTGGTGACAGATGTGTTAGATCACGTGCCGTTGTTTTCACAGTGTGGTTTGATAGTGCACCATGCTGGTATCGGCACTGTACACACAGTACTGCGGTCACGGCAACACACTCGCCAATTACTCTTCCCCGTCATGTTTGATCAGGAGAGAAACGCTAGAGCCATTGTGAACACACTAGAACTGCGCCATCAACAGCAGCAACAGCGGCAGCGGCAGCAACAATGTCCCAAGCAGCAGCAGCGACAACAACAGCAGCAGCAGCGACACCAGCAGCGACAAGAGCAGCAGCAGCGACACCAACTGCAGCAGCAGCAGCAGCGACGCCAACAGCAGCAGCAACAGGAGGAGCAACACCAACAGCAACAGGAACAACTGCAGCAGCAGCAATGTCCCGAGCAGCACCACCAACAGCAGCAGGAGCAGCGACAGCAGCAGCCACAACGGCAAGAACAGCAGCAGCAACAACAGCAGGAACAGCAGCAGCAGGAACAGCAGCAACAAGAAGACAATGTACAGTGCGGCAACCACAGGGCTGTGTTCTGCCATCATCCAACTCTGCTCAGCCGTACATCAGATCTACATGGGTATGTGAACCAGGCCCTGTCAGATCAACACTTATATGTACCACCTACACACATGTCAGCGTTGACTGCACAGAGTAGCAGATCACAGATCATTGATACCGTTACAAGCCATAATGATCTTAGAAGCCATAATGATGTTGATAGCCAGGATGTGTGCTACGTGCAAGATGTCACACGGCAAATATATAACTTGATGCAGTATAAATATATAACTTGATGCAGTATAAATATATAACTTGATGCAGTATAAATATATAACTTGATGCAGTATAAAGAATTGGCGTTGTAAGCTGTGTAACACTGTTTTTGTTGCTGGTTTGTTCCATAGCTATCTGCCATGCAGTGTAATGATCAAGCTACTGTGGGACTCACCTAGTACTGTCCTGGACATGGAAATCAGGTCGCACGTCTAGCGGCCCCAGGGCGCTGGCCATGCAGCCGTGAGTAAAGGCCGATTCATACTTCATTCCGGTTTGTGGAAAGCCACCTTGCGACAGTCGCGCGATGCGACGCGTTTCCCGTACGCGAAATGAGGTATGAATCGGCCTTTAGCGGTGCACACATGCATTTATGCGCTGCAGCATGCTGGTCGCGTCGGATCTGCACGCAGCGTGCTGGTCGCGTCGGATCAACATGTGCACTGCACGCAGAGTTCTGGACTGGCTGAAGGCGCCGGTCCCGGTCATTTGACTGGATTTCCATGTCCACGACAGTATGTTCTCTGATAATACTCACCGTGACGTGCTTAGCACAAACTCAATTTTTTTTGCAAAAAAACACACCATTTGACGGCACAAAGCAGCAAGGCAGCGATGAGACATATTATGGAATGGCAGGAGTGGGGGAGAGGCAGGGTCAGCTTGACCGACCATAGGGTCTCCGCTTCATTGCAACCCAAGCGCCACAACCTCGATACCTGCAACATTAGCTAATGGCATGTTTGACACTGGATTCATACTACTTGATCTCCGGTTGACTATCATCTCCACACACATTTGACATGCATGCACCTCTTCTCTCTTTTATACCCTATCTCTTTAATACCTTGTTACTGGGAAGAAACTGCCGTTTGGATTTGAGAAATAAAACAAAAGTCATCGTCATCAGTACGGACATTTTCTGGGGTGTGGTTGGTTGTCTTGACCAATCATAGGGTGTAAGTATGAACAAGAGTACATAACCCCCAGAGTGTGCAATGCCTGATCTAGCTCTGCATAGGGTCTTGGTCGAGCGTACTCGGATCTTTGCGTCATAATAGCGTACACGTCTGAGGGGAACCCGGGGAGTCGCGGGTACTCTAGGATCAAAAAACAATGGTGCCCTGCCTCGCGACCGGCCTTGCGCTGGTGTGGAGTGTACGCATGACATCAGAAGATCCGATTACGCTCGCCCAAGACCCTATGCAGAGTTGGATTAGGTGTTGCACACTCTGGGGGGTTATGTGCTCTTGGTATGGATTATACTTTGAGTACGAGCAAGAGTCCATGGACTCTTGGTACGAGGCGTATACCGCCGAATATTTTCACGGGTGAGTGAGCACGAGGGAAAATATGAGGGACACAGTATACACAGAGTATGAGTGGTACAATCCATGTATCTCATGATACTGTCCCAAATATAGAGTGTGACCAGTAGTAAAGCTACCTTCAGACGTGCCGCGTGTTCGTTGCCAGGGTTTCAGCCAATCAGAGCGGCTCACATGCGGGGCCTGAACACCTCATCATGCCCTGCCTGCCAGCTTCACTACGATGCACCGTACCGTATACCCATCACGTGATCATTCATGCCCGCGGCGCCTACGCGTGTACGGTGCCATTCAGGCCCTAGGCTTGAATGATCACGTGATGGGTTATACTCGAAGAGTTCAAGTCCCTCGCCTGCCATAGATCATTCAAGAGACTTTTAACCCTTTACGAGGTGAATTGCTATTTCTGGACATTGGACATTTCTGGACATTTCGAGTAAAATAATTTTTCGTCGCGTGTAGAGTCAAGTCAGTCAGGTTGATGAAGTTTTTTTCTTGTTGTAGTTGACAGCTGGGCTGTTGTAGTTTCTCCTCGTGTCGGTGCCTTGTTGATAGCCTTTTCTTGGGAGGCATTTCAACGAGTTTTGTGGTACTATGTCGCATGAGAATTTTGAATTTTGAGTAAAATAAGAAGTAATGGACGAATTGTTGGCTTCCCCATGTGCACCTCACTTCAGACGCTGTATAGTCTTGGACCTGTTAGCTGGAAGTGTGAAGAGGCCAACTGCAGTCCACCAATAGAAAAAATAACAAAAATGGTGCAGTATAGGATGCCTATTGACGCTATTTTACTTTCATGTCCAGAATTCCATACACTGAAATTTAGGCCAAAAAATTGGCCTGTCGAAAACATCCTGCTATAAAGTCTCTGGGATCACAGCATGAGCAATTGTCACATATTTGGAAAGATGAAGGATTAGGCCATACAATAGATACAAAAAGATATGAAAAATGTAAAACACACAGCCAGTGGGCCTCTATTTTATTTTCATGTCCAGAAATTGCTATTCACCTCGACCATCCGTGTGTACTTGAATCGATCTCTAGAGTAGAGGTGTATTTTTATTGCTAGCCAGCATCTACATTTGTAGGCTTGGAATTGGAGTCCTCCTGTGAAGTGACTCCACTGTGTGTTTTTTTGTTTCGTTACGTTTGTCTTTTGTTCTTTCTTCCTTTTTCCCTCGTACTTTTTTCTTTCTCATTTTTATTTGGAGTATTAGGCCACACTGAAGAAGGTCTCATGGTACATGGTCTGTGGTTCGACTCACCCGACCGACCGTACATTTTTCAGCCCGACCGTAACTTTTTTTCGGCGGGCTGTCGTGTGACTGACGTACGTGGACTGAACACGTCCACGTCTAGTCTACGTGCTGTGCAGCGTGAGTCTGCGGACGCAGGCGGCTCCTTTTGGACTTGACTTGTAGTTGTACTGCAGTGCAGTGCAGTGAGATTGCACTTTCCTCGTGTATTGGGAACCAATTTTCACCTGTACCGGTAAGTTGCTGCTCCATGTGTGCAAGCACAGGAAGCGTCGATGGAAAAAGCCCATGTATTCGTGCACGCCGACACCAAACTAGCAATACATGTACCGGTACATTGTACAATTTGTACTTCGAAGTAGTTCCCGAACTTACTTTCAACTCGCATCGTTCTTCATTTGCTTGATGATTTGGACAGTCAGAGTCACCGCTTGAAGTTATTCTCTTCTCGTTCCAGAGCTACACAATGTTTCAAAGTATTAGCCAGTGATCCCTTTATACAACATGTATGGCATAACACTGCGTAATAATGCCGATGTACTGGGTGTCTAAGGCAGTACAGTGTATTTACATGTACCAAAAAATATATTAAAAAAAAAAATCCGCCCGCCCGCCCGTAAAAAAAATGTCCATGTTAGTCGAACCACACACCTTCTTTAGTTTGGCCTTATGGGTATGTTTTTTCTCTCTTTCGTTGAGGCTTGCTTGTTGTACCCTTGTCTTTTGGCCATTACTTTATCGCCATCATAATATTGCATGGGCATCATTGCCCGTTTGGTCTGCAATATATAATATAATTTCAACAACAACAACAACTGGCATACGCGCCTGAGAGACTTACTGATCTCCATTATCCAGCCCAGGAAGTGTAGTGACAAAAGGAACTTGGTCCAGTACACGAATCACTGCTTGCGGTCAACAACCGTGAAAGCACTGCATGCCAACGCTGTCTCTGAAAGAGACATCATGAACATCCCTGGCCATCGGAACATGGCCAGTGTCTCTAGCTACATGTACCAGAAGCTAAATATGGAACAGAGTGTGGTTACAAATAATCTAAACCGCTACTGGAGTATAGCAAGTAAATGTATATGAAGCAAGCAAGCACAGCCGTTACCTAGTGCAAGTACACGTCTATTTATAGCAAATCCTGGAAGTTTTCCGACAATGCCAACTCCCGCTGCAGCTGCCTGCTCTACCCAGCTTTGAAGAGTTCCGTTTGCTACCACTACCAGGCTTTCCAAGATTACAGCAACCAGTGGTAGATACCCCGACCGTGCCGCTGTCAGATCCTGCGCCGGTTGCGCCCCGGTTGACAACGTCGATGATCTCCTCAGAAGCCTAGACCACGAAACGTTCGTCCTTTAGGCTTTCAAAAGCCTATCTGTCTTGGAGAAAGCACAGCAAGAGCCAGCTCCATCTAGTCCTCCATCACTTCTAGTAAAGTTTGCAGGAACGAATTTGTCTGGTGCAATTAACATCAAATTGGTTTGCACCAGCAATTGTACTTCACAACTGTAACTTCTCTTTTCAGAAATCTGAACTAGCAAGGCTTGTTTCTTTGTTCCTCTCAATCTTACTGTCTTCTTTCACTTGCTTGCGAAGCTAGTATCATGGTTTATGTGGATTGATAAGTAAAGTAAAGTTTTCACGTCCGCGTTACCACCGGCTATACAATTGCGTTGAGAACCACAACCAGCTTAGGAAGTTTCGCATGTGCCAGGCCACCACCATGCCTGTGCTACCAGGGTGGCAGATGCAGCGCCTAACGGCGAGGGTGAGGTGGTAAGTCTCACAACCAATGCCCGACAAGGGGGCTAACCTCGTTAGCTGCATCCATGTTACCCTCACTCCGAGTAGTGAGTACCCAGTTGACCGTGGGTGTCGGCGCAGTTCACAGCATGTAAAGTGGTTCACGCATGCATCACCGCATTTGCTAGCACAGTATACGCTCCCTGCTCCCAGCGCGGGTCTCGAACTCGGGACCTTGTGATTCGCAGGCAAGCCCACAACCACTCGGCCAAAGCGCTGGTCAGTCAGTGGATTGATAAAGGCACTATAATATATCTACCGCATTTCACCGAATAGAAGTCACACTCAATTATAAGTCACACCTCCGTTTTCAGGTCTTAGCCATATTGACCACCTGTCCTAGAAGACCACTGCAACCGGGACCAAGGGATGCTATTTCAAGTCAAATGACCCTGGATAAGGAGACCACCTGGTAACAGAGACCACGTTTTGAAGGTCACTTGAACGGTCGTCTTAGACAGGTTTCATTGTACATGTATTGACTTCAGTAGTAACTCATGCTCGATTGTAAGTCGCACCCCTGTTTTTACCCTTGAAATTTAGTGTACAAAGGTGCAACTTATATTCTGGGAAATACGGGATGTATGTTGTACGTGGGTGGCAGTCTGAAACACAATCAGATGTGTACCATGTGTACGGTTGGGGCACGTATCGTTGATTCAGGCCCTCGAGCCGAGACCTCGGCCGTCGGCCGGCCTTGGGCTACGCTCGAGGGCCTGAATCAACGATACTTGCCCTGACATCCATGTCTGATTCTATACCGTCAATTTTGCGTATAACGACACACGGCGGGGCATCAGAAAAGTGTCCATATTCGCGAAGTGTCGTTATACTGTACCCGGAGTCTCATTATAATGTATTGCAGTTAGATTGGACCTTGCTCTGGGCATGGAAATTCTGTCGTTATTCGCGAAATGTCATTGTATCCGCAGTCGTTATTAGCGAAGTTGACTGTACTTATTAAAGGGGAAGTATACCCTAAAATCAAATTTTCACCATTTGTAGTCTTCTGTGTGCTGAGTCGAATGGTGTTAGTCCGAGGAAGCTGCGACGCTCCCTTCCTACTTGAATCCCAATCGAACTCGCGCACTTCCACCGAAACTGGGTGACTGCGCCCTACTAGATGGGGATTTGTATGCAAAATGTCACTAAAAACGCCATTTCGTTCTTATAAAAGCACGGATGACCGCGATTGGCCCATATGTTGTAGTCTTTTGGACGCTGAGTCGACTGGTTTTGGTCCGAAAAGGCTGCGATGCAGCGTTCCTCCTTTATTCCCAATCGAACATGGTTGAACAAGCGGTCACGTGCTCCTGCGTACACCAGTCAGCTGGTCACCGTGCCTGCAGGGTACAACTTACTAGCCTGTTTGACCTTTTTTGGGTGCAGTCCTGTCACTCGAGTTGAACTCGAGTTGAACCTTGGTGTGAAAGTTGTCACCTGCTGGCGCGGTGACCAGGTGATTTGGGCACCCAGGAGCACGTGACCACTTGTTCAACCATGTTCGATTGGGAATAAAGGAGGAACGCTGCATCGCAGCCTTTTCGGACCAAAACCAGTCGACTCAGCGTCCAAAAGACTACAACATATGGGCCAATCGCGGTCATCCGTGCTTTTATAAGAACGAAATGGCGCTTTTAGTGACATTTTGCATACAAATCCCCATCTAGTAGGGCGCAGTCACCCAGTTTCGGTGGAAGTGCGCGAGTTCGATTGGGATTCAAGTAGGAAGGGAGCGTCGCAGCTTCCTCGGACCAAGACCATTCGACTCAGCACCCAGAAGACTACAACTGGTGAAAATTTGATTTTAGGGTATACTTCCCCTTTAATTTTTTTACTCTTGGCGTGACCTACTATGTGAACCGAGTGGGATATCGCTGAATACACCCAGCTCAGAACTGCTGCTGATTTAGTGAAACCGCCTTGCCATGGGATATAGTGGATGTTTTGGTTGAGGGGACGCAAACTAACACAGGAAAGCACAGAAGCCAGTGGAAAGTTTGTCCAGCCTTTTCCTACCATTACTCTTCACAGTCATTACCATGGTGATATGAGCAGCAGCAGCAGCAGCAACAGCAGCAGCAACAGCAGCAGCAGCAGCAGCAAATAAATACTCATGAATGTGTTAATAATATACATCAAGGCCAAGGCACACGTGGTGCCTGCGACCCTCGGATTGGTTTTTGGAACGTGTATCAGGGGAGTAGCTGGTCCCCCGTTTTAGGGGGGGGGGGGAGTGCACCGCCGCATAATGACTATGTGTAGGATGGCTGGTGCCTGTCATTCATAGTCATTATGTGTGCATGCTGAACCTGGGTCGAAATTTGGGAGGGGGGGGGGGGCACGTGCCCCATGTGCCCTGGGGCTCCTTGCCTTGTGTATCATGTAATTGACAAATGGAGACCCGGCAGAAGGCAGACATGCTTGTCTATGTTCTAGGTGGAGTACAATGGAGAATATTATAGCGGTACTGAGAAGAGTAGGCATGTGGATGGAGTCGAGGGTGGCTACACTTCCTACGACATTGCTAGAACAGCTGGAAGCAATAGTTGTTGTGTGTGAGGTGGTGAGGAAAAGAAAGAATGTCTGGTGGTGACAGCTATGCGGAGGAATGGAGACCAAACATAGCCTAAGCTCAGTCTCTGAATGCATGGATTACAAAAGCAATGTGTGGGAGAGAGAGGGAGAGTGTGAGCCGTGTCAAGAATGCTGTGAATGTGTGGTATATGTACATGCGAATGTAATGCGTTCCGGTTCTAGACTGCTGTGCATGCAATGTGTGGTGGTACATGTACATGTGAATGTAATGTGTTTACGCTCAAGAGGTGTAGGCCGGTATAGCTAACAACAGGTAACTGTTGCTAGTACAATGTAGCTAGTGAAGGTGAAGAGCCGCTATACATGAATGCACACTTATATTATTTTATATGCAATGTCATGTACACATTCACAAATACACACACACACACACACACACACACACACACACCACACACACACACACCTTGGACCTTGGACGCGCTGCCATATTCTGGCTATGCGGACCCCATGGGGGGTTGAGCAGGTTCGGAACCGTAGGGGCGATGACGGGATAGGTCCTGTGGTCTACTGAAACGCCGACCGCAATTACAAACGATGCAGAAGGAGCTACGGTCTGTGTTGGTTGCTCTGGCCGAGCCACGGCTGCACTTGTGACGTTTCATGCCTTGGCGCGATAGCACACAGCGGTTGCAGCGGGCGCAGTGGAAGCTGCAGCGTTCGCAGGACATATTGTTTGTAACCGGTGACTCAAGTGTGTCAGAAGATGCACACACACACACACACACACACACACCACACACACACACACACACACACACACACCACACACACACACACACACACACACACACACACACACACACACACACCACACCACACACACACACATACACACACACAGAAACAAACTTGAAGTACACTCGTCATAGAATTCTAATACCAACTGAGTGTGAAATCTCACTACTGAGGAAATAGTGTTCAATTTCAAGAAACATATCTACATCAACATTCTACGTTTGATGTGTCTCATTTTCTATCTTTTTGCCAAGTGTTTTTATGCACCAAACATGACAAATTTCATCAAATAATCTACAAAACAGAGAATGACACAGTGTATGTACATGTGCAGTGTTCATGCAAAGAAATGTTCACACCAATTCTAGGAAAAAAGGCATGAACAGTAGTGAAAAATTCATTACTACATATTCTTGCAAAGACAAGTCCACAATTATCGGAAAAATTACGAAACGAAAATATGCATTTACAGGGTCCAAAGTTCAAGGTTCAAAGGTCAACACAGTGAGTCCTGGTATTCTCTGAAAATGAAGGGGCGAATGACCAGCCGAACACGCAAACGTACAGACACACATACGCACAAATGCACGCTCAAGTATACACACAGACACGCACGTACAAACACACACCCGCGGAAGCACTAGCACGCGTGCACACACGCATGTTTCACTCCAAAGAGGATACACAGACGGACTGTATGAATCCTCTCACCTCCTCATTCCTCACTCTCACTATCTCCTTCATCGTCGTACTCGTCTTCTTCTTTGTCATTCTCCACTTCGTCGTACCAGCGCAACTGCTTGTACTGCACATTCAGATCATCTCTGGCCATGGCACTTAGAGCATCACGCAGCCGTGGAGACACTAGAGCTCTTTCAGGCATCACCAGCTCCTTCAGAGATGAGCAGCTCTCGACAGCGGCGGCGAACAGCTTCGCTTCGTCGTCAGCATCTCGGAAATCGTTCCTCGCCATTCTGAGCGAGAAGAACTTGGGCAGACTGGGCAGCAGGGACGCAAGCACCAGCAGAGCTCCCGACGAGAGGCAGTCGTCGTCCAGCCACAGCTGCTCTAGGTGTCGGCACTGACTCAGCTCACCACGAATCGTTTCCAGGAAATCTCCAGTTAGCTCATTGCGACGGAGGAGGAGGAGCTGCAAACTCTCGTGTTGCTGTTGAATGATTCTACTGACGATCGTAGCCGAGTTCTGCTTCATCCCAACCTTGTCCAGCCACAGCCATCTCAGCCTCAGTGCTCCTAACAATGGTGCTAGCTGGGTTAGACCTTCCATATCCAGTACGTAGTCATCGAGACTGACGTACTGGAGATCAGGGCAGCTGCTGCAGACTGTGGTGATGACGTCAAGGTTGACTGCTGGATCGGTGCACTTTTGACCTCCAAAGTCCACTGCCAGCAGTCGCGTACAGCGGTGTGTGTTGCTGTGGACGGTGGCCATAGCATTGCTGCTGAAGAGGTTCCAGGCTGTGTAGAGTGCTCGCAGTGTTGACGTGTTGGATGCGATACACGCTGCGATATGGGCCGTGTGACGATCTGTTAGGTTGTTCGCTTGCAGGTTGATGTACGTAAGATTGCGTAGTAGAGCCATGCCATCAGCCATGCATGCGTACCCGGTATCACCTATACCACAGTTCCGCAGGGTGATGCGGGTGATGAACTGGTGGTGGTGAATCATGATTGCGTTGATGGCCTGGCAATCGGAGGGCGAGAGAGGAACGTGGTCGAAATCTACTCCGTACTGCTTGATGATGGCTTGTATGCTGGGGATGTCTTCGATTCTGCTTTGCTTGTTGTTGACGTGCTCCGCGAAGATCCGGAAGGCGTAGAGGATTCGTTGTCTTCGTTCCGCGGCACTGACATTGTCCTGGGCTGCGTTTGGCTGAGCTGGTTCGTCGTGTGGATGAACTGTAGGCAGATTAGACGTGGGAGTGACGGAGAAGCATCGAATGGCCGATCCAACTCCGACGTTGGTTAGGCAGTCGTGCAGCATCTGTGTACTGGCACTGGGCACGCAATCCGTCCACATGGGTAGCAGTGAACGGACGAAATCCTTGCAGGTGATTTTGGTGACGGTCGGGTCAATTTCTTGAC
>NC_088649.1:4233967-4253967 GCF_964019385.1 Sycon ciliatum | reverse complement strand
TCACCCCAACTCTAATAAAATTGAAGTACAATTATTAGGGATTTATTTAAAAAGGCAGGCAGGCATAGTGGGATGGTCTAAGACCATGATTGAGAAACAGAGGGTACCAGGTTCAAGTCCTGCTTGGAAGCGGAAGGATTTTTTCCAGCCGTGCTGCGATCCACAGTTAAAGGGGAAGTTAAGGCAAAAATTAAAATTTCACCAGTTGTAGTCTTCGGGGTGCTGAGTCGAATGGTCGTGGTCCGAGGAAGCTGAGACGCTCCCTTCCTACTTGAATCCCAATCGAACTCGCGCACTTCCACCGAAACTGGGTGACTGCGCCCTACGAGATGGGGATTTGTATGCAAAATGTCACTAAAAGCGCCATTTCGTTCTTATAAAAGCACGGATGACCGCGATTGGCCCATATGTTGTAGTCTTTTGGACGCTGAGTCGACTGGTTTTGGTCCGAAAAGGCTGCGATGCAGCGTTCCGCCTTTATTCCCAATCGAACATGGTTGAACAAGCGGTCACGTGCTCCTGCGTACGCCAGTCACCTGGTCACCATGGTCACCGTGCCTGCAGGGTACAACTTACTAGCCTGTTTGACCTTTTTTGGGTGCAGTCCTGTCACTCGAGTTGAACTCGAGTTGAACCTTGGTGTGAAAGTTGTCACCTGCTGGCGTGGTGACCAGGTGATTTGGGCACCCAGGAGCACGTGACCACTTGTTCAACCATGTTGGATTGGGAATAAAGGAGGAACGCTGCATCGCAGCCTTTTCGGAGCAAAACCAGTCGACTCAGCGTCCAAAAGACTACAACATATGGGCCAATCGCGGTCATCCGTGCTTTTATAAGAACGAAATGGCGCTTTTAGTGACATTTTGCATACAAATCCCCATCTCGTAGGGCGCAGTCACCCAGTTTCGGTGGAAGTGCGCGAGTTCGATTGGGATTCAAGTAGGAAGGGAGCGTCTCAGCTTCCTCGGACCACGACCATTCGACTCAGCACCCCGAATACTACAACTGGTGAAATTTTAATTTTTGCGTTAACTTCCCCTTTAATTGGGAACTCGTGGCCTGGCACGAGGGAAACATGGATGCAGTGAATGGGATTTCGGTCTTTGACCACTTTGTGGTGGGTCTGATCTACTCACCTCCCACCGCTTAGGAGCTGCATCTGCGCCTTGATCCAAGAGGGTGGTGGCGTTCCTGCGGATGCGGAAAACTGGGCCTTTGGCCGAGTCTCACGCGAACCGTGAGATTTTTATTTTTTTTATTTTTTATCTTGCATTTGCATCGCCTTTAAATTAACTTCGATAAATGAGAGAGAATGAGTGAGGCAGCTGGAAGAATTGAGGATGAAAATAGAGATTAGAAGACTCGACGAAGCAATCGTCTCCGTGCTCTAAGAGAAATAGGAGAATGTCCCAATTAGTATTTCAAGAAGACATAACAATATTCGAAAAAATTTTTTTTTTAAATTTCCTGACTTCGTTAAAGGGAAGTTAAGGCAAAAATTAAAATTTCACCAGTTGTAGTCTTCGGGGTGCTGAGTCGAATGGTCTTGGTCCGAGAAAGCTGAGACGCTCCCTTCCTACTTGAATCCCAATCGAACTCGCGCACTTCCACTGAAACTGGGTGACTGCGCCCTACGAGATGGGGATTTGTATGCAAAATGTCACTAAAAGCGCCATTTCGTTCTTATAAAAGCACGGATGACCGCGATTGGCCCATATGTTGTAGTCTTTTGGACGCTGAGTCGACTGGTTTGGTCCGAAAAGGCTGCGATGCAGCGTTCCTCCTTTATTCCCAATCGAACATGGTTGAACAAGCGGTCACGTGCTCCTGCGTACGCCAGTCACCTGGTCACCGTGCCTGCAGGGTACAACTACTTACTAGCCTGTTTGACCTTTTTTGGGTGCAGTCCTGTCACTCGAGTTGAACTCGAGTTGAACCTTGGTGTGAAAGTTGTCACCTGCTGGCGTGGTGACCAGGTGATTTGGGCACCCAGGAGCACGTGACCACTTGTTCAACCATGTTCGATTGGGAATAAAGGAGGAACGCTGCATCGCAGCCTTTTCGGACCAAAACCAGTCGACTCAGCGTCCAAAAGACTACAACATATGGGCCAATCGCGGTCATCCATGCTTTTATAAGAACGAAAAGGCGCTTTTAGTGACATTTTGCATACAAATCCCCATCTAGTAGGGCGCAGTCACCCAGTTTCGGTGGAAGTGCGCGAGTTCGATTGGGATTCAAGTAGGAAGGGAGCGTCTCAGCTTCCTCGGACCAAGACCATTCGACTCAGCACCCCGAAGACTACAACTGGTGAAATTTTGATTTTTGCCTTAACTTCCCCTTTAAAGGGGAACTCCGGTCCAAAATCACCCCCATTTTTTATTGCGGAATCCATTAGAGTATGTCGTAAGTGGTAGAATGGCGAAAACCGGAAGCTTCTACGACAAGGATAACATACCTAAATTACCAATTGCAATTTTCCATATTTGGCACGAGGGGCCCCCGCCCACCCTGTGACGTAAAACGTTCTCAGCCCGGTCCACTCAGATGAAATTTTCAAAGAAGCAAGAATGAAAAGTCCTTGGCCATTGTTGAAGTGCTTGTTGTTCTGTACCATGCCCGATTTATTGTCACGACTCGCTGCTGCGTCTCTGGATGCAACAATGTCACGAAGAAAGAGGCGCCTGCGGGCTGTCGTAGCATGGCTTTCAGGCTCTGGCTGACGCGAACCTGACGACAGCTTGGCTATGGAGAGTATGTTGGAAGGATTTTTCTCCGACGAAAAATAATCGTGTCTGCACTGAGCATTTTACTGAGATGTGCTATGAAAGAGATTTCCAACAAGAGTTTGCACAAAGCAATGGTGGCTATAAGCAGAAGCAGCATCGACGCTTGAAGCCAGGGTCTCTGCCATCCTGAAACTTGGCGGTGCATGTCATACTAATAGTTAGTAGCTCCTCTACCTCTGCTGCCAGCAAAAGCAGACCATCTTCGATTTACTTCCAGGAACGTGAGCACGATGAGGTAAGTGAACGGCATGATTTTGTGCCGTCCAGAACGTAGCTCTAAACGACTACAGTCCTACTCAAAGTCCTCTACTCAAAATCCTAGTCAGTGAAGTCGAGAATTGATGTAATGTACATGGAACGTTATCATGTGTGTTATTTCGGTTCTCTTTATCTGTAAGTTTCCATTGCGTTACTTTCCGGTTGCAGCTACACTGCCACAAATACAAGGTACAGTATGATTTGTAGTCTGGAAATTTTCCATGCTGTCATACTGAAGTGGGCACCAAAACGTGTCCACTTTTCGTACAATGGCATGAGAGCACGGGTACAGTCGGCATGTCTGTCCCACAATGCCAATATAGGGAGAGCGCACGCCAAAACCAAGGAGGGTGTGCTCAGGTACAGGCTGGAATACACCAAGAGCACAAAGTGGCCAAGAAGCTGCACGACAATGTCCTGCAACTTCTTGAAGGACCTGTTGAACGATGTGCATACAACCATTCTCGGCATTCGCAACGGCACCGGCACAACCCCATGCTCCCGAACACAGTACAGTCTTGTGCCATTGTATCTGTCAACTTTACCAGATTGTTCATGCAGCTGCATTGGTGCAAAGCATGCGCCCACCCGAAAACACAAATATTGCCCGAGTCAAGAATACCGTACTGGCAATATATGTTGCCGCGTAACGCGTAACGCAGGGGGGTGCGGCGTAACGCGCGACCAGGCTAGTGCGACAAATTTTCGTTGAGTTCGTAACGCGCGTCCGGCGGGGTGCGGCGATCTTTTCATTGCAAAAAAGGCTGAAAACTGTGAAAGCACGTGTACCGCGTGGTGAAAAGTTCAAAACTGGACGCAGCAGGAAGTCCTGCAATAGCAAAAAAAGGACTGCGGCAATATAGAAACCTGTGTAACGGCTCCTGTGCGACTTTGCATGTAACGCCCTGCGTGCGGCAAACATGTGCCAATGTAACGCTTCATGGCCTCACTGCGGCAACATAATGCCAGTACGGTAGTTATAAATCGTGTCTGTCAACTGTTTTCTACATTCTGCATGCACATGTACCAATGATTATGTGAACGTCAACCAGGCCAAGAAGCATTATCATCATCATCATCATCATCATGTCCAACTGCTTCCTCAAAGCCCCAGTGCGCATCTGCATTGGCTTCTGGTACAGCTGCTTTATCTCCGATACCACGCAAGACGGTATCACACGCCGCTGCTTGCGTCCAAAGTATCCATGGGTGAACCATGTGTATTGTCTATACGCCACATGTCTCCAAATCCTGCACAAAACAGTTGGAGAGATGTAGATACACATACCACGAGTGTCTTCATGATTGTGTAAAAGTAAATAGTTTCAGTGTAAATAGTTTCGGATTCGAATTAATATTTCTATGGGCTACTATACAAACACTTTGGCCTTTTTTCAAATTTACATCACTTTTACACACAGTTGAAACACTTACAGTGCTAGGAATAGTATGAGTGAAAGACATCGTTGTACCAGTATAATTATATTGGCATGGGTGCAATAGAACTTCATGATTGTGTGATGGAAGTTGGTGAATTTGAATACTGTACACAAAATCATTGCACAACACTTCCCATCCACTTTGTACCGGTACATGAAACATGGAAAGAAAGGAAATAATGAAACCGATTCAGTGAATCCTCAACTGTTTGACCACGGTCCACACCTTGCCCGAAATTCTTCGAAGGAAAGCAATGCCACCTCGAGCACTGATTTTTGCAGGCAAACAACAGCAAACTCTGAGTGCTGCGTGACGCACTGCAGCCCTTCCTGCTCGCCGCGTTTACTGAAAGCTGCAGGAACCTCCCAGCAACAAGTCGACTCGACCTCGCTCCACATCATGCTGCATTGTCCGCAACGGCATCAAGCAGTGCTTCTCACGCGAGCACTTGCAACCAAAGCGTTCTCTTCACGTTCATCCGAGAGTTTTGTAGTCTCAGAAATATTACTTGTAGACAGTTTCGCAGAGGCTGATGCGCGATCGGCTCGAACCTAAAAGGCCTCGGTGTTGTTGAATCTGAAGTGGCGTCCACCTCCACACCTCCCGTGGTCTCCTCTTCCTCCAACATGATGATCGAATGAATACTAGTACAAGGGTTATTGATTGAAGAAAAAACAGTGAATACCTTTTTCAAAATTTCTGCAGGTTGCAAATTTCTGCATTTGAATAAAAAAATTTGGAGGTCACTGAGAACGTTTTACGTCACAGGGTGGTTGGGGGCCCCCTCGTGCCAAATATGGAAAATTGCAATTGGTAATTTAGGTATGTTATCCTTGTCGTAGAAGCTTCCGGTTTTCGCCATTCTACCACTTACGACATACTCTAATGGATTCCGCAATAAAAAATGGGGGTGATTTTGGACTGGAGTTCCCCTTTAAAGGGGCACTCCGGCTTCATTTTCGACGCCGAGTTTTCGATGCCAAGACGAAGGTAGGTGAAAGAGAAGACCCCTCGAACAAGAACGAGTCTCCAGAAGCGATCGAGTCGAGCAGGAAGACGACTTTTTGAATTTCGCCGAGCGAGCGCTGATGACGTAATGAGGGATTAGCTTGCCAGTGGAAATGCATCTGCGCACATACATTTCACATACTTTTTGGCCAATTTTCAATCGAAGAGGAGGTTGTTTTCTATGTTCTCTCAACGTCGTGAGCGATCCCGTCTTCTATACCCTTTCAGGTACCCTGAAGGTCCTCCAGAGGAGAATTTATCTCCAGCGAAGCGTTGTTGATCCGCTAAATTCGTCTCGAGACATATTCACCCAGTGCAGTGCTGATAAATGTAGAATGTTGAATCTGTGATAATTGTCTACGATGGAGAGAGAGGTTGATAGCCGCTGTCGCAGGGAAAGTGAAGCTGCTGGAAGTAACAACGGGGAGCTTGTTAGCATCACATGTGCATCCAGACTTCAAAGCAGCTTGACGGAATCGGGGAGTACTGACTATTTGTCTCGCCCTCAGTTTAGTGAATTTTATGACCAGAAAATTATTCGATCAGGATCCCTTCTAGAAGATGTGTAGTACAGGTGATTTCTGAACTTGACGATATGGACACCGACCAGTAGACCTACCAACAACGTGTACCTGCAGGAAATTCACCCAAGGCTATTGCTATCCTCTTCAGTGGCTGTTGTTTTTTAGTAAAAATATGTTCACTTCTCTCAACATACTCCTGCATGGCAGCAAGAAGGTGCGCTATGGAATTCAACGCCACAATCTTCGCCCAGCTGTGGATGAAGCATGGTCAAGTCATGGCAGTACATATACTTGAAACAGATGAGAAATTGAAGTTCATTTGTGATGGGAAGTTTGACAGCCCCAGTGACCGAGTCAAGCAATGTCTTTTGCCGTGGCACAAATTGCTGAAGAATCCGAGATGGTCTTGGAACTATGCACATGGACAGATACTACCAGAAATAATGGTGGCATGAACCATTGTGGAATGGGACAGCTCACGGAGAATACTGGAATAGCTCAAGTATCTCTAAGTGATTGTAAATCCTGTTCTGGCTGATAGCTTCAGCCTGCTGCGCCCGTCAATGTACAATGATGGGAACATGCATTTCTGTTTTCTACATATTTGCCGGCTACTGTACTGTGGTATTACAGTGGCAGGTCCCTTATATAAAAAATATGTTCAACCCCCTCCCACATACCCACATTATAAAAATGAACTAACAATTTCACTGTTGGACTCGCAGGCGGCTAGAGAGCAAAGGATTAATTTATAGCAAAGAAAAGGACCAGGGAACTACACGTAAATTAGTTACGCTATAATGTCCACGAACAATTTAACTGTATTTGAAATAATTTTGTTTGATACCCTGAGAACTCTGAAACTTCGGAGCACTGTGGATTATATGTGGATACAACATTTATGGAAGGAAAAGTGGAATAATTTCTAACACATTGTTCAAATAATTATAGCACTGAATTGTTGAAATTGTGAGCACATTCCAATCAGCACTCTACATATGTATAAGCGGTGGAAATCGTTAGGAATAGGTCGTGAGTTGTCAGAGTGCTCCAGTATATGAGAGAATGTTTTGTTTGTCTAATCGACGGCTCGTTTGAAGCCAGAGTTGTTTGACTTGTTTCGGTCGACTTGATTCTAGATAGTAGTCGAAGGAGTACTATGAAGTACACACCACACGTTGTCCGTAAGGTATCTCGTGAGAATTCTGTCGGTACACATCAGGTATCAGCTTGGAAAGATGGATCCTCTCTGTTTCTTGAAAGCCTGTCTAGTTGGACTGTGGCTCCAGCGATTCCCTTCTCAGAGCAGATACCATACCCAATACTGTCAATGCATATTGGACAGACCTGTATGCACAACAGAAATAGTGGAGAGAAATCTCTCAGCTCATGAACACGTCAGTGAAGTTTGAACTGCCGCTGTTTGTGGCCATTAGTATAAACCTATCGACTATAAGAATAATGTGCAAACAAACTTCTATAACCACAGCTGGGGGCCATGGAATTATAAACTTAGGGAACTGCCAATTCTGGTCTGAGTTGCGTTCGAGGCCTGCAATTCATGATGGCTATCGTATGTTGCATTGACCAGAGATCATATTATAAAACTTCCATGCCACATTGAAACATGCACCACTTTCGAGTACTTAGGTATCCCCCACCAAATGGGCATTCGTTCTCGGGGTGGCAGGCGTCACTATTCGTTATGCCTGGATCAGATTTCATTGACCCCAACTGTCATGAAGAATCATTTTTACTTTGACTGGATTTCAGTACAAGTTGTAGAACTGCAGAATCAATTTCGTTGTATTTGGGCAACCATTTGAATTTCACTACAAACGCTCTATTGGGAAAATAGAATTTTTTTATAAAATGCATGTCCAAATTCCACATCCACCCAAATCGGAATACTTGATCACGTATTCAGTACTACACGGAATGTTTAGAAAACGCCGGGGAATAGGAATTTGCTAACGAGAACTCCAGGCCAGGGTACTAGCATACGAACAAAACAAGATAAAAACTCACCAGTGTACTTGTAGTAATTCATGTCGGTGTAATATTCACGATAAGCACCGAGGCACCCTCCGATTTGGTCAAGCTGCTTTGAAGTCTGGTTGTTCAGGTGATACAAACGGGCTTCCCGTTGTTACTTCCAGCAGCTTCACTCTCCCTGCGACAGCGGCTATCAGCCTCTCTCTCCATCGTCAACAATTATCACAGATTCAACATTCTACATTAATTTTATCAGCACTGCACTGGGTGAATATGTCTCGAGACGAATTTAGCGGATCAACAACGCTTCGCTGGAGATAAATTCTCCTCTGGAGGACCTTCAGGGTACCTGGAAGGGTATAGAAGACGGGATCGCTCACGACGTCGAGAGAACATAGAAAACAACCTCCTCTTCGATTGAAAATTGGCCAAAAAGTATGTGAAATGTATGTGCGCAGATGCATTTCCACTGGCAAGCTAATCCCTCATTACGTCATCAGCGCTCGCTCGGCGAAATTCAAAAAGTCGTCTTCCTGCTCGACTCGATCGCTTCTGGAGACTCGTTCTTGTTCGAGGGGTCTTCTCTTTCACCTACCTTCGTCTTGGCATCGAAAACTCGGCGTCGAAAATGAAGCCGGAGTGCCCCTTTAACGCGTTCCCTGGCAGCGTTCCCCGGCAGCGCGAGTCAAAGATGTTTTCTGGGAATGTGTGCCGTGTCCTCTCCCGGGCTTTTACGACTCCCTGCTCTCCATCATCGGCCTGTTACTGTACTGAGTCTGTTACAGCCCCCGCCCCTCGGGGAAGCCGAAAGTCACTACTCTACGATCATTATAGAAATTGGTAAACTCGCCAAGCTTTCAAGTGCACCTTTCTGTACCATACAGTTTTTTGCGAGGATGTTTTCTCATCTGACGGCTCGAATCGTACTAAAAGCCGAGCAGGACTTCTGCATGCAGCAGCTGCAGTGCCGGGTTCTACAGTACAGGCACTAGTTACACTGCATGTCTTCCGCTCCACCCCACTACACTCTACACTAGTCACCGCGCGGTCACTACAGAGTACAGTCTGTACGCGAGACAGACCTTCACTCGGGCTTCAGTCTCAGGCCAGCTGGCTTGTAGTAATAGTTGTAGCCTTGTCGGGTGCTGTATCATGTATGCGCTAGCTGTCACCAGGTCACACACACAGCGGGGTGGCCACACTGCTGATAATGAGATTGAGAGAGAGGGCACAAGCCTCGTGTCGTGATACGTCCTACCACAACACATAACAGTACCAGTGGAATTATCCGCTCACAATGTCGCGGCCCAAGCCGAGCCAAGTGCGATCGGTTTCTCCCCTCGCTGGCGGACTGGTGGTGATGCAGGCCGACAAGCGCTCCTCGTCGTCGCTACCGCGCAACGCTCGCCTGCAGCCCGGTCCGCTCGCCAAGCAGAAAACCGCTCCGTCGTTGTGCGCCAACACGCTACAGGTGCCGACAGGTGGCATTGCTGGTAACATGGCAAGCGACGCGAACATGTCGAGCGACGCGAAGCGACTGACGACTCGCATTCTACCGACAGACGACTCTGCCATGGTCCAGCGGAAAAAGAAGGCGCAGAAGCGAATCGATCGGAAGCGGAAACAGCGGAAGCGGCTACTGGAGAAGAGGCACCGGTCGGAGCGTCCGGAGCCGGTCGATCCGCCTCCTGTCCAGTTCGACAACTTTACGGAAGAGGAGATAGCCATCATCAGCAACGTGCTGGAGCGGGAGGTGACGTTCGCTAGGGAGATGTTCGCTGTTGAGCAGTGAGTGACCGAAATTTTGTATGGATTCTCCACAGGGCGTATCCGAAATAATTATCATGCAAGTACTGTATTCAATCTGCGGACAGCATGCTGTTTCGTTCTTTGTGAACTCATCAGCGCAGCGCAGAGAAAACGTGGCCGAACGTGATAGCAATGAAAGAAAAAGAAAAGACCGTACCTAGCCAGAGTGCTCAAACTCACAAAAGTCAGTGAGCTCTGTGTAACACGAACAGCAAAGGCGGGACTACCCACATGGAAGTGCACAACTGCTGTCAAGAGTGGGAACGAAATACTCAATACTCAATACTCAATACTCTACGAAGTAGTGGTTGCGACTTCGGCGATGATTTGTAAGAAAGGGTCCGCTCCCCACACCGGAGCTCGCGCTATTCCGCCGACGTTACTAACACTTGACTGACTCACGACTGCCAATACTCTAGTACTAGCAAATGCAGTAAAACTGTAAAAAAAGATTGAAGTTTGCACGTCCGCGTTACAGCTGGCTATACAATTGCGTGTTCGCTCCTACCAGGCCACCACCATGCCTGTAATACCAGGGTGGCAGATGCAGCGCCTAACCCCCCCCCCCCCCCCCCCCCCCCAGGGTGAGCTGGTAACCAATGCCCAACAAGGAGGCAAACCTCGTTAGCTGCATCCATGTTACCCTCACTCCCAGTACTGAGTACCCAGTGGACCGTGGGTGTCGGCCAGCGTCGGACACCAGTCGGGGGAGATGTCTTTTCTAGGACATCGCACTCTGAATGAGTCTGATTGGTTACCTGTCCCAGAGTTGTCATGGAAGCGTCGGTCGCGCACACGCGATGAAAAGAAGTGCTGCGTGAGCATTTCTGAATGTATGTGGAGGATGCACGATCGTAATGGCGATGGATTTCTTTCCGAATTGGTCAAGTTTGAAGGAATAGGCGGAGAATATCAGACATCGGCGGGGATTGAGGTAGTGTATATTCGATTCGCCATCGAATACCCGACCGAATGGCCGTTTTCGTTTGGGGATTTCATGTGGGGGTTCTCGTAGCCACGCAGCGCTTCTTTGGAAACGATTGGTTCTAATGTTGAATGTTTTGCCTTTGGAATGCTTCTTCACGCCCCGTGCGTTCATTTCGCCGGGCCCCAAACCTGGCCATGCAGAGGAGGAAGACGAGGCAGCAGGCGCTAGACCCGTAAATTACTGCCTGGAAGATATTATTTGGCCAAAGCTTGCTGTTGGCGTTTTTGATTTCTTGGATACGACAGTTCTTGGCTAAAACTGGACCTTGGACGGTCTTTCTTGGATATCAACCCAGGACGTGGTGGTCATGGACGTATCGCCATTGCTTTCAGCCAGATCCTTCTGCTGCCTGAAACCAATGGCGAAAGTAAAAACTTTATCGCAGCAGCAGCTACTGCTCTGCTGAAAGTGCGAACACAAATTGCTTCGCCAATCCTCTTGTGCACTTGCAATTTTCAATGCGACCAAAACGATTCGCTTGCCAGTTCCTTTGTCCAGGCGTACTCCACAACGAGGAAAATAAAATTCGTGAAGGCAAGAGGCAAGATACGAATCTCGACTCGCTTGACGCAAGCCTCCAGGAGAACGACAACTTATTACTTTCAAGACTAAAAGGGCCTTCATTGCGTTTGTTTTGAGTGCGACATGTTCATCTTCCTCGGCCGCGACACAAAGTTTTGAGTCACGTGTCACGATTACTATGGGAACAGCATAGTATGTATGCTGGGTTCCGTGATGTCCTATCTAGGACATCTCCAGGACTGGACACGCTGCGGTCACTACGGTATTGACCGTACCACTTTTCTCCCCAGATACCCCAGGTACCCCAGATACCCCAGGTACCCCGTGAACCAATAACATACACCGTCATCTGGGCTCTAAATTTCCAAAATGTTCGGCTCAGCCACCCCTCCTCCCACACGAGTAAATTGTACTTCAGATGGCTGACCGTACCACACTAAAAACCTTCCGATGCCCGGGCCTGGTGTCGGCGCAGTTCCTTGCATGGATAGTGGTTCACGCATGCATCACCGCATTTGTTAGCACAGTACACGCTCCCTGCTCCCAGCGCCGGTCTCGAACTCGGGACCTTGTGATTCGCAGGCAAGCCTACAACCGCCGCTCGGCCACAGCACTGGTACGCGTACAACTGTAAAAGTAAAGCAAATTTGCGCTTCCCTTAACCTGCTGTGCATGGTCAACAACAAAACCAGCTTTGCAGGAGGTGTTGCTTCTACAACCAGGTGCAAGTGCAACAGTATGGACAGTATGGATGGATAGTTGCTTATCTTCATACACTCTGCAGTCCCTACTGCAAGCACACACACAGTTCATCTAGCACTGTGACCATGAGAGTGTGTTGTGATGCTGAGCCCATTCTTCAGTGGTGCTCTTGGATTTCGAAAAACTTAAGCTGTGTTCCCAACTGGCGCGTGGACGCGGTACGCTTGCGGTTCATGCGTGCCCAAACGCGCGCTCAAGCTTTCACAAAAAAACAGCAATCCGAGTCGTAGTTAGCGCGTGCGACACCTTCGAGTACTATTTTGTTGACCCTGCCAGTCAAAGTGACTGGCATGTACGCTGGTATGCGCCTGATACGCGCTGAAAATTCCAACATGTTGGAATTTCCATTTCGGCGCGTTTCCGTACGCATGGCGCCCCAAAAGCCAGCAAAAATACGCACAAATGCGTGGTTTCACGCGTACATGCGCCAGTTGTGAACACAGCTTTACTTGCACACATCCATTGTAATGCCGAGCGCCGAGGAATGAACAGGCTAACATTTCACCAAGTACTGTGCTGCTGAATGAAATCCAGTCGCGTCACCTCAGTATGCACTGGGTGTTGCATAGCCCCAGACCTGTGAACACTGGACGTTGCATAGCCCCAGACCTGTGAACACTGGACGTTGCATAGCCCCAGACCTGTGAACACTGGACGTTGCATAGCCCCAGACCTGTGAATACTGGACGTTGCATAGCCCCAGACCTGTGAACACTGGACATTGCATAGCCCCAGACCTGTGAACACTGGGTGTTGCATAGCCCCAGACCTGTGAACACTGGGTGTTGCATAGCCCCAGACTTGTGAACACTGGACGTTGCAACCCCCAGACCTGTGAACACTGGACATTGCATGGCCCCAGACCTGTGAACACTGGACGTTGCATAGCCCCAGACCTGTGAACACTGGACGTTGCATAGCCCCAGACCTGTAAACACCGGACTATGAAAAGGTGCAAGGCGCAAGCTTGAGTGACGTCATTGGTTTTCATTGAGCAGTACGGCACATTGTGCCGACAAAGTAGCGTGTCAGTTATCCGAAGCAGTTAAGACTGGAGACGCAACCACACGCACACGCATGCACGTGCACACACATACATACACACACACACACACAAGCACGCGCACGAACGCACACGAACGCACGCACACACACACACAAACACACACACACACACACTACTGCTACTACTACTACTACTATGTACAACTGCCACAAAATGGCCATGTCGCTCCCAGAAGCGGGAGACAGCAGCGAGAAAGGAAAAGAAACACACACACACACACACACACACACACACACACACACACACGCGCACACACACACACACGCACACACACACACACACGCACACACCATTTGCTGTCAGGTTTAGTGTGATGCGTGTGTTTTTCTGGTTGTGTTTGACATCACAGGGGTCTTCACCAGGAGGCCAGCAGAATACGCCGTAACCAGTCACCAGATCCGCAGGACTTCAGTGAAGTGTGCATGGCGTGTGGACGAGTGCGTCACTGTGGGCTAGTGGCACCGCTGTTTGGAAGGAAATGTGTAAGTGTGTCGCTGTGGTGTATTGGCCATCAGGATGTTTTGCTTCCCTTGTTACACTGGACAGTTTTAAAAGAGTAGAGCCCACACGCTCTCTTCCAGTAAAAAAAATTAACACTGCAATAATTAAATAATCGACGCGGAGACAACAATTTTATAATAGCTATAAAGAGAACAAATTCTGCTGTCATCGCCACACTACAACTGGTAAACCTTCATGACTTTGTTGTAGTGTGGCGATGACAGGAGAATTTGTTCTCTTTATAGCTATTACTGCAATAATTCAACTCCTTTCACAATACAGTAAAACCTGTGATGGCGACCACTCGACCATGGCAACCACTCGACCATGGCGACCACTCGACCATGGCAACCACTCGGATATGGCGACCACTCGACCATGGCGACCACTCGACCATGGCGACCACTCGACCATGGCGACCACTCGACCATGGCGACCACTCGACCATGGCGACCACTCGACCATGGCGACCACTCGGATATGGCGACCACTCGACCATGGCGACCACTTTTCCTTGTCACGGACGCATTCACAATCACACATTCAGAACCGCTCGGATAAGGCGACCAGCTCAACGCGACCGACGACCACCCACCCGCGACCGCGTTGCACAGTGCTAGTAGATGTAAATGTACGTAGATCTACGCATTGCATGGTGCACCATGCATGTTAGATCTACACATCAGTGCAGGAAGTGTAGATGTACATGGTGCATGCACGACACTTGACAGGTCTGAGGACCCCAGGCACATGAGTCGTGCTAGAGACTAGAGTAGCATTGGTGTGTGGACTGTGATGGTGGATACACTGATCAAGATGATGTATCACATGTGGATATGGTCACGTGACCCACTGAACCTGGATAAGAAGACCACCTGGCCACCGCGACCACTTTTTCTCGTCCCTTGAGGGGTCGCCGTAGACAGGTTTCTCTGTATTACTTTCGGGGGGGGGGGGGGGGGGGGGACGTTGTAATATTGTAATATTGTGAAATGAGTTGAATTACTGCAGTGTTAAAGGGGAAGTCCGGTGAAATATTTAAATTTCACAGTCCGTAGAGTTCGGGGCGCTGAGTCGAATGGTCTTTGTCCGAGGAGGCTGCGGCCTATGGTTCGTCAGATACGCCCAATCGAACATGTGCGAATTTGAGCGCCTCACCCAGATCCAGGTGATGACGTCACAGCGTGCAGCCCGGTAGCCACACCATCTAGATGTGTACAAAACGGCCATATTCGGAGCGCGTTCGATTGGGGAACCGTTTGTCGCAGCTTCTTCGGACCAAGACCATTCGATTCAGTGTTACAAACAATACGTACCCTGTGATTTTCAGCTCGGTAAACCGCGAGGTTATACCGCATTTTAGCCGTTTCCGAGTTGGACTTTTTCCGTCGGCATGCACTGGCCTCTACAAGACTACGGCTCTAGCAATGCGCTGCGTGCATGCTAGCTGTAGTGTAGTCAACAAACTCATCACACACGGAACTAGTACTCCCACACTGCCGTGCTGGGGTAGGTACAACAAGACTCGAGTCACAAGACTCAGAAAACTAGTCAACACACGGACTTGTCATGCACATGTACTACACTCGTATCAGTCGTATTGTAGAGTAGACGGTTCTATACCGGGACGCTTTGACCGCCAAATTTGTATAGACCCAAACCGATCATCAGCGTTGATTTTTCACTCGAAATATGTTTGTGGAAGGAAACTGGAATGTTGAAGTTTGCTCTGGGGCCAGAGTCAATCGAACTGAGCCACTCCTTTGTGTTGACCCATTGCCTCCAAGTTGCCCAATCTTTCGCTTCAAAAAAGTTGAAATCAGAGGTGGCTCCAAACCGGACACGTTTTAGAGTGCACATGAAATTCACTCTGGGTCTGAAATTAGGTAATTGCTATCGCTCCACGATGGCCAGTACAGAGTAACAATAAGCCTTGTGTGTGCTTCCATTAGTTTTGATTGGTATGCGGTGCTTTATTGGCGAGAGGCGAGCTGCTGTTTACCTGCGACAAGAAGTTGATTTTTCGAAAGTCGTAAAACTCAAGTCGCAGAGCGAAGCAACACGTCTAAATCTCACCTGCTTGGTATGGCGCTTCTGGTCATCGCAGAGCCATGAAATTTTGGCTCGGAGTATAACACATCGTAGTCTCACTGTGACATATGTTTTCTAATCAAAATACCAAGAGAGAAAGTGAATATTGAGTCCGTTCCGGTTTGCAACCTGTGTCCTATTTGAAACCGTCGCCTCTACAGTCATGTAGTCTGAGAACGAGTGTTTCTCCTTGCCCGTGCCGATGGTTGTGCTTTGAGAAAGAAAATTTTAGTTTTCCGCTCCCGCCTCTTTATTTTATGCTACAGCGATGAGTGCACAACCGTGACAAGTGACGAAACAGCGAACAGCTCCCGGACCTAGAACTTTCAGATCCCATAGCGTTGCGAGCGAAGAGTCGTGCCCGTGGTTCAAAGAGCCTGCACAGTAGTCCGAAATATGCCAAGTTCACACCAAAACATCACCATGTGGCAGGCTACTGGAGTCTAAGCGAATCGGTATGGAACAACATTTAGAGCTCTCGCATCACTCTTCTCCATTTTGGCGACTCTGCTCTCCAGCGATCTGATAATTATATCAGCCTCGTCTGCAATAGCTGCTGCTTCTTCATCAGTCCGACACTCAGTAGCGCTCACTCTTGACCGGCCCGCGCGGCCATTTCTTCAGCTGAATACCGAGGTTCTCAGCCCCAGACCGAACTCATGAAGGTCAGCCATGGCTGCATCCTCACTCTCACAAGGAGTTACGTCTTCGGAGTCGCTTGCACCACCTACTATAATTTGAAATAGCATTATAGCACTGACACTATTGCTTTCACGCACTCCTTTTGACCTAGCTGCACGCTATGACGTTGCGGAGGGTGTGGCGCGGCCGCATGTCGTCATGGCGCAGGCCCCGAAACTCAGTTTTTCAAACGGAAATATCTCGAGAACGCTTTGTCGGAGACACGTGGGACCAACACCATTCGTCTCAGCGGCCGAAACTCTACCGACCCTGAAATTTAAATTTTTCACCGGACTTCCCCTTTAATACTGAGTTTGATTGATCTGGATAATTCTGCTGTTACGGCTGCTACTGGAGGTGATGCCAGTACTTCTGCTGGTGATTTGAAACATGTTTTATTGACAGCCCAAGCCAGTACAGTTGAGCATCGATTATCCGACCACCTCTGGACAGCGGACCCTGGGAAGGCGTTTGGCTATTGAAAACGTTCCAGATAAGGAAAATCCCCCATGCGTCCGGTATATCACAGTACAAGCAACAACAGTTGTTTTCATGTTAGTTTTTGTAAGTTTTGTAAGTTTTGTAAGTTTTTTACTGTACAGGCTGTACACACTGGTACAGACGGCGAGTGCGCGCTGCAGCAACTAACAAGCTCCCGTACGAATATGCGTGGCCTGAGCCATGCGTGGTTCGAAAACCCGTTCCGGAAAATCGAATGGTCGGATAATCGAATGGTCGGATAATCGATGTTCGGATAATCGATGTTCGGATAATCGATGTTCGGATAATCGATGTTCGGGTAATCGATACTCAACTGTATATGAATGGAGGCAGAGAAAAGGATGGAAAAGAGAACAGTAAAACTGATGAAAATATGAGACTTGCACGTGCAACGTTGATAGAAGAGAAAAATGAGAGAAAACACAAGATCAGAAAACAAAACCCAAGGAAATGACTCTAAACCCAGAAAGGAACATATTCTATTTACACGCCTTCCCAGAAGGGAAACGGCTGAACCTCACAAACATACAAACTAATAAAAATCGAGCTACTCAGGATGTCTAAAAACACACTGTGATCAACATTATCACTGCAGTTACAGTGCGAGATGGTAATAGGCTACTACCCGGTAATAGGCTAATAGGTAAACTATGCCCTACAGAGCACATGGCTGTGTTTTGCAAAGCCCGAGACCTGCAAACACAGGACTGTGTGTTGTTGTTGTGTGTGTGTGTGTGTGTGTGTGTGTGCGTGCGTGCGCGTGCGTGTGTGTGCATGGTCAATTCTTCAGCCTTGCAAGCTGTTGAATGGTGCAATCCCAGCACAAGTTGCTATGGCTTCTGCTGTAGCATTGCTATCATCGCCTCCGGCGATGGGCGTCAAAAGGTCAAAAAGGTGTGTGCATGTGTATTCTGTATGGTGTTGTGTGTGTGTGTGTGTGTGTGTGTGTGTGTGTGTGTGTGTGTGTGTGTGTGTGTGTGTATGTGCAGTTGTGGGTATGTGAAGCTGATCAATACGAGCGCCTACGGCAGCTGTACAGTGGTGGATGGTATCACCAGCACGACTGCGGGTATGATCTGCACGTCACTACCAACATGTTACAAACCTTCACGAAGGTAAGACCAGCCAGCAAGTCATAATGTTACTACCGCAGCTCTCAGCGAATGTACCATAGTCACACAGTACGCATGCTGCCACATGGACATGTATGGGTTACACCATGAGTATGACGGGTATAATAACGAGAGAGCTTGAAAGCTCAGGGCCCTACGCTATGCTTTCTCGCCTAGGTCATCATGCATGTTATTCGAACTGATGGAAGAATTTTTGCAATACAATGATGTAGCCGATGATTTTATTGCAAAATGGTTTCAATCAGTTTGAATAACATTCTATCAGTCTGCTCGACAAACTCCCGGGCACCTGATCTAATCAGGACATAAACTCTCGATGGAAGCAAACATCTGGCCTACTGAACGCTCTAGCGAAAAAAATCATCAGTCACTCTTTTTTCTTTTTTTCTAGCTCTTTATATGTGTTTTTTTGCATTCTGTTTGCTGTCTCACTCATGGAATTATCTTCCCGGTGGGACTGGCTTATCGCCTTCGAAGAGAGTGAACAAAGGAGATAATATGAAATTAGAGGCCAAATGCCTCGTACTGCTCTTTTCTCTCCGAAACTGAACACTTGCAAGCCAGATACGAAAGAAAGAATTGCTTGATTGGTGTGAGTTGCCGTATGATGCAAGCCAGATATTGATTGATCGAAGAAGGATAGATTTGCCATCACTGTGGATAAGAGTCATACTGTAGCTCAGTTGGTTAGAGCATTGCTTGCGAATAGCAAGGTCCCTGGGTCGAGTCCTGGTGGTGTACGAAGCATGTGGCCTCTAATTTCCTAATACTTTGAAATTCTCCGTGAAGTCCAAATTTGAAATTGCAAAAGGAGATAAAAATAGTTCTAAGTACTCGGGTGGTGAGCCAAGGAAAATATTTTATGGAAACAAGGAAAACGGTGGGGTACAAGTTATGCGTTAGAGTCCATCAACTAAACCAGATTTTGAACAGTCAGACGTTCACAAGGTAGCACCAGACTGACAAGGATTGCTGAGACATTTAACGGCAAGGAATGCTCACGCCTGTTGCTTTGTTCTATGTTCTATGTTGTTATGTACAGTTGCGACACGTCGGCTTATCCAAGGATCTGGAATTTGTAAGGTCTACAATCACGTCATTGAATAGAATTTTTATTGCAGGAAAAAAACAACACATGCAGCACAGAAGCAATACCGAAAATAGTTTTGACTCTTGACTAGGCCTTTCATACCAAGTCACCACAGTATTCTACTTTAAGAGTGGTATGGTAAGAGAATGGTACGAAAGGCCTGGTGGTCAAAACTGTGTTATGGTTTTCGTGCTGCGTGTGCACCTAGATCACAGATGGAGGTGCGGTATTAGGGAGGTTCCGGAGTACGATTTTTCGTGCCAAAATCCGTAAAGGCGCTATGGATTTTTATACGTCGTTTTCGAGCAGTGAAATGTTCCGGAGCACGGAACTTATGTGTTTGCCGTCATTGCCTAGGTTACGATCGCAAACACGTCACATTCCCGCGCTATGCCTTTTTATTTTGAAAATTTGTACCGAAATCAAAACTTCCCGCGGAAAATCCATGTTTCTCGTACCAAATTTGTACGCGAAAAATCTTTCTGCACCCGATGACGCAAAATCTCCATACGAAACATGGTTCGTGTGAAAGCCAGTCCACACGGATTCTCCGTGCCGAAAAATCGTATGGAGCACGCCTGGATAAAATCCGTAGCGCCCACACGGATTTTGGCACGGAAAATCGTACCCCGGAACCTCTCTATTCAGTCAAATGTGGCTTATCCGGGATTGCGTTTAGTCTGAGAGCTCTTTGGACAATCGAGAGGAAATTAAATCCCCAATGAAATGCTGCGTTTACTCAGTAATACGATCAGAGATTTTATGATATAAGGCTCTGCAACTAAGGGCATTGAGAACTTTCTCGCAACTTGCTCCTGATGAGATAACTCGGAATGTGTTTG
>NC_088649.1:4213967-4231467 GCF_964019385.1 Sycon ciliatum | reverse complement strand
TCAAGGTCGCCCAGTCGGCAGAGTTTGAACAGATCTTCATGTGGCTGAACTTGTCCACTGAAGAACTGGAGAAGTCCAAGTTGCAGATCACTCTTTGGCTCAGACCCTTGTACTCGGCAGAGAATGGCTTCCCGGCGCCGGGCAGAGGCAAACGCTCACAGCCACTTCTTGTTGGTCTGGTAAGTGCAGTGTGCAGTGTTATGTTATGGGAATAGCCGTTATGCACTTTGACATCACGTACGAAATCCCGTAGAATCCCGTAGAATCCCGTAGAATCCCGTAGAATCCCGTAGACCTGGTTGCGTGTTGCATGTACAGGACCCTATTGTGTTATCTGTATTTTCGATTACGAAACGTTCTCTTCAGGCATTTCATGCAACAACTTTTTTCGGACGAAGATCTAGCTAGCCATTAGTTCTATCCAAACTGATGAAGCTGGAAAAGGGACTGTCTGCCACTAAGTGATGGGCTAAATTGGTTAAATGCTCATGTATAGCACACGGTGAACACCCAGCCACACATGTACATACCTAGGGGAATTCATACATCTGTACGTGATGATGTAATGTGCATAAGGCAGGGGCGTCGGACACGGTACGGTCACTACGGTATTGACCGTACCACTATTTGCCCCAACTACCCGCTATGAATCAATAAAGAAACTTATCTGGGATCTACATTTCCAAAATTTTCGGCTCAGTCACCTCTCCCCCATGCATGAGTAAATTATACTTCAGATGGCTAACCGTACCACACTAAAATACCTTCCGATGCCCCTTTAAGGACTATACGCGCTGTTCTCGAGGTCCGTGGTTTCTCGTAAAAAGCAAAACAAAAAAACGCATTTCAGCATTTCTTGGTGGACACCTATCAACTACAATGTGCTTATCCATCTCTGCAGGCACTCTATATTACTGTAGTGTTGAGTATTGACTATTGAAGCCAGCGTGCGTATTCCTGTAGACGGCTATGCTATTCAAATCAGGCTTCTATTCAAACCAGGTATTTCTATGTATGTCAGCCCTACAACCAGGCTTACGTACCGACAGCGTATCTTGAAAATAAGGCTTGTATTCAAATCAGGCTCCTATAAAAGACAGCCTTTTAACCCTCTAGCGCCCAAGATAAGACACGTCCTCCGATATGACACCATAACAGAATGTCCGTAAAATTTTGCGAGCTTGAAAATCGGGCAGGGACAGTCACGTGTGACACACACTCACGCCGATATGCCAATATTGCGTATATGCCAGGGCTAACTAGGCTTTGCTGTGCAAAGCCCACATATTGCCTGAGCAAGCTACAGTATGGTCTTGACGCACTGAGACTTGAGAGAAGAATGATGGGCAATGCTGGGAAGATTTGGTGACAATTCAAGTCGTGTTTGCAGCAAGGAGACAATATGGGAGGAAGAGAGCAATTTATGAGTACTAGTATACTCAATCTGCGGACAGAACTGTTTCGTCCTTTGTGGACTCATCAGCGCAGCGCAAAGAAAATGAGGCCGAACCTGGTAGCAATGAAAAGTAAAATTTCCAAAGCCAGATTTAAACCAGGCCCGAAAGTATCTTGCCAGAGTTCTCAAACTGACAAGTCAGTGAGCTCTGCATAGCGCAAACAGCAAAGGCACTACCCCACACGAGAGTGCTCAACTGCTACAAGAGCAGGAGCAAAATACTCAATCTGAGGACAGAATTGTTTTGTCCTTAGGATTACTAGTACTCATAAATGCGTGGTTTGGAGCTTGCAAACAATTAAATATTTCGTGCATAGAAAGCGGCTCTATAGCAACATGCATGTCACTCACTGGATATACCCTTGCGATACCAACCTGCTCTGCTGTATTTCATACCCTTGCGTTACCAACCTGCTCTCCTGTATTTCATACCCTTGTGATACCAATCTGCTCTCCTGTATTTCATACCCTTGTGATACCAACCTGCTCTCCTGTATTTCATACCCTTGTGATACCAACCTGCTCTCTTGTATTTCATAACCTTGCGTTACCAACCTGCTCTCCTGTATTTCATACCCTTGTGATACCAACCTGCTCTCCTGTATTTCATACCCTTGCGTTACCAACCTGCTCTCCTGTATTTCATACCTTGCGTTACCAACCTGCTCTCCTGTATTTCATACCCTTGCGTTACCAACCTGCTCTCCTGTATTTCAGACCGAGATTCCACTGACGACAGTGCCACTGAACGACATCACATTCATGCTGTCGTTGTTCCCCGGTGCTGGCAAAGATGTCTACGTACCAGATATAGCCGCCAGTGGGGCTCAGCTACTGGACGGGGAGCTATCCTCTTCCTCCTCTGAAGAAGAGGACGACAGTGAGGCCAAAGATGAATGCGAGCAAAAAGGGACCAGCGTAAGTGGAGTTTAGGGTGGAGAAGGCAGTATTGTGCTTGTGTGTGTGTGTGTGTGGGGGGGGGGGGGGGGGGGTGCATGTGTGTGTGTGAGTGTGTGTGTGTGTGTGTGTGTGTGTGTGTGTGTGTGGGAGGGGGGGGGGGGGGGGGGTGATGCGCGTGTGTGTGTGTGTGTGTGTGTGTGTGTGTGTGTGTGTGTGACAGAGAGAGTGTGTGAGAGTGTGTGTGTGTGGGGGGGGGGGGGGGTGCATGTGTGTATGTGTGTGTGTGTGTGTGTGTGTGTGTGTGTGTGTGAGAGAGAGAGAGTGTGTGAGTTTTGTGTGTGTGTGTGGGGGGGGGGGGGGGTGCGTGTGTGTATGTGTGTGTATGTGTATGTGTGTGTGCGTGTGTGCGTGTGCGTGACTTTGAGTGTGTGTGTGTGCGTGAGTGCGTGCGCGCGCGCGCGCGTGTGTGTGTGTGTATGTGTGTGTGTGTGTGTGTGTGTGCGAGACTCTTCCTGACTTTTCTTTCATTCTCCTGGGTGGTTACCAACAGCCAGTGCATGCCGGAGTATGTGGTGTGATGTGTGTGTGGGAAAAAAAAATTTAATAATAAAATGACCAAAAAGTAGGGATTCACTGGCCAGAAAAAAGCCACTTCATAGCTGTGTGGTGTAGACCAGGCTGAATAGTGGCGGTCAATTCTTCAGCCGTGCAAGCTGTTGAGTGGTGCAATCCCAGCACAAGCTGCTATGGCTTCTGCTGTAGCATCGCTATCATCGCCTCCGGCGAAGGGCGTCCAATGGTCCAATGGTGTGTGCGTGAGTGTGTGCGCGTGTGTGTGTGTGTGTGTGTGGGGGGGGGGGGGGGGGGGGTTGTGTGCAGAATGTACTGTACATCCATGCCAATGAATTTGTATATGAACGTGTATGAAGGCGTACGATCGTCATTCAATGCGGCATTGTCTGTCCCCAGCCGTGTGTTGTTGGGAGCGAAACTGCTCAGCCATGCTCCGTACGTCTACCCTTTGCTAACAAATATGGCAGCATGGGTTGAACGTTCAACACCCACAGCAAACAAATCTGGGCGTATATTTGGAGCGGGGAGCATGCTTTTGCTTGCGGCCGGTTGTCTGTTGGCAGTACAAGAGAAGAGCTGTTACAGCATCGGTACGAATACAGTAAAACCTGGTTAGGAAGAACCGACTGATAAGACAAATGTTTGCTTAAGAAGAACTGGTATCCGTAACTCCGTTGGATAAATCACCGTGTATGCACTGGGTATAATATACGGATAAGAAGAACTCCCGTTATTGCAAACAATTACCATCGGTCCCTTGGTGTTCATCCTAAAGAGGTTAAACTGTATAGGGTGGAGGCTGCTGTTGCTGTGGTGTTCTCACCTTTGTTATACTCGTCAATTCGGATACGAGGGAAAATATGCATCCCTGCTGCTGTGTGTATACATAGATATTCCTGTGTGTGCATAGGAGTTTATGGGTTTTTGTATGTGCATGTGTGTGTCCTCGCGCATGTGTGTGTGTGTGTGTGCGTGTGTGTGTGTGTGTGTGTATGTGTGTGTGTGTGTGTGTGTGCACATGCATATATGTGTTGCTGTTTTGTTTCAACCCATACAGTGGATGCCGGGAGCTCTCGGCAAGGTAAGGCTTGTTGCAGAGCATGTAGCTATGTGAATGCATGACAGGAATCTGGTTCTGTCCGGTAAAGCATGGCGGTAATCCGTAGTTGCTATCGTGGTGCGTTTGTTTGAATCATCTATCCGCCTCCCCATCTGTCCATCGATCCGTCGGTGAATCTATCTTGTTTGTGTGTCTATCCGTAGGTGTATCTA
This sequence comes from Sycon ciliatum, assembly GCF_964019385.1. Classification (NCBI taxonomy): domain Eukaryota; kingdom Metazoa; phylum Porifera; class Calcarea; order Leucosolenida; family Sycettidae; genus Sycon; species Sycon ciliatum. The sequence goes on along the minus strand of NC_088649.1, from coordinate 4,227,266 downwards.
TCCATCGGTGTATCAATTTTCTCTGTCTGTATCTATCTCTCTGCATATCTATCAGTCTGTGTGTGTCTGTATCTATCTCTCTGCATATCTATCAGTCTGTGTGTGTCTGTATCTATCTCTCTGCATATCTATCAGTCTGTATGTGTGCAAATGAGTACTGTAAGACATGTATACAAAATGAGGAAGTAAATCTAACGTTTTAACGGATGACATTTCTTCGTTATAATAAGATCCGTTTAGTCCTTATGGCTTCATATATGTTGTGTTTTGATATGGCGGAATACTGCAAGATCGTTAACATATCTTTTCGTGAACCTATGAATTTTGGACAATCGTTAAATTATAACATGTCTTACAGTAACTTCCCGATGTCCGGCAAAGTGCTCAATGCACAAAGTGCAGAGCGTTTCAAACGAAGAGAGAGAGAGAGAGAGAGAGAGGTCAAGCCTGTTTGGATTTGTCGTAACTGAAAGTTTCATGCTACTGCAATTATCCCTGATCCCTGTCTGGATGATTGCAGTAGCATGAAACGTTCAGTTACGACAAATCTAAATTGGACCTCTTTCTCTCATTTTTCGTTTATCTGTGTATCTATCTGACGGTGTATTCATCTGGCGGTGTATTTATCCGTCAGTGTATGTATATGTCAGTGTATTTACCCGTCAGTGTATTTATCCGTCAGTGTATTTATCTGTCGGTGTATTATCTCTCTGTGTATTTATCCATCAGTGTATCTATCGGGCTGTGTGTCTATTGGTCTGTGTATCTTTCTGTCTGTGTATTTATCTTTCTAGCACACGAGAGATGAAGCTAGTTGAAAATCTGATGAGGCCTTTCGTACCATTACTCTTCAAAATCAGCACATGGTGTTAATGCCAATATGCTGTATAAATTCACATCGTTGTGCTTCGTCACATTATCACCATGTACTGATTTTGAAGAGTATTGGTACGAAAGGCCTCATCAGATTTTCAACTAGCTTCGTCTCTTCGTGTGCTAATATGTTTCACTCTGACTAAGTCTCTATTTATCTTTCTGCGTATATACTTGTCGGCGTATTTATCCTTGGGTGTATCTATGCATCTGTGCATCTGTCTTTCTGTGTATCTATCTCTGTGTATCCATCATTCCCGCCGTCTGGGCCAATATTTCCCCCCGATTCTCTCCATGCTTGTGCAATTGTGCATTTTTGAAATTTCGTTTCTTCGCAGAGCAAGTTTGGCCTGTTTGGTGGCAGCGGTGGAGGTGGAGGTGACAAGCCGGAACAGGAGACAGAGAAACGACGTCGCCACAAGCGACGCAGCACCATCAAGGTGGTGCAGGTAGGTTGCCAGTGCAATCATCACCACCACCATTTCACTTGATTACACTCGGACGTCTCTAATCCGGGCACCTTGGGACCGGGCACTGCCCGTATCTCAGATTTGCCCATATCTCAGGATGACTCATCTTCCATGTATCATATCATTTTTTGAAGAGGTTTATTTGGCAAGTATTGCACATGTTCAGGTTACAGAAAGAATCCATTGATAAAAATGTGTGGAATGTGTGGATGTGTGGTTGGCAGTGACAAACAAGGACCTGCGCATACGAAAAAGGTTCAAACCCCCCAAATTCAAAGCATTTTTGCCAAAGGAACTCAAGCTGAAGGTGCCCGGTAGAGAGACGTGCCGGTATCTGAGGCGTCCGTATAAGAGGCATTTGAGTGTACTTCCAGCACAACGAAATAATAATATTGATAATAACACAGAAAACAAAATTGAACTATTATAGAAAATCTAAGTTAGAGAAATAGCACTAAGAACAACAGCAGTGAAATTTACAAGTGTGAATTTTAACAATGAAAGCGAGAGCAATAACAAATGTGTGTACTAACACTAAACTTGCAACTGAAAAGTGAACAAAGAAGAGAAAGTACAACGAAGATTCCTGATGAGTGTTGATAATAACACAGTTCGCATTTAGCCCAAGTGAAAAACATGGAGCCAATGCATCTGTCTGCAGGAATAGGGTGAAACATTCGAATCTGACGTACAATTGATAGTAGGTAGTAGCAGGGGCTAGCTGGACAGATTCAGGGAACATGGGAAGCTCACCGTGTTTTGCTGTGATGACCGATACACGTCTCACGAACATTGTTTAGGAAATTCTAGGATTCCTACTTATTGTTGTATTTCGTTATTGCTACGTAACTGTCCAGACCTATAACTAGATACTATAGTTACAGAGGTTATGTAACTACATCATCAGTTGAGATGCTTTTATTTGGCACAGCGCTGCACTTGCACTAGCGACTAGCGCTGCATGCTTACCGCTCATTCGAAAAACTGCAGACGTACCCTGTGCATTTAGCGCCCATCAGAAAGTCCGCTGACACACGCTGTATACATGGCGGCCATTAGAAAATCCGCTGACTCACCCCATGCAATCATTCGTAAAATCTCTATGGTCTGTTTTTGTCAGTGCTCCCCTTAGGGGCCATCCGTGAATATCGAACTTTTTTCACCAAATGAATTATTTTAGTTTGGACCCAACCCCTCCCTCCCTCCCTCTCAGAACGTAAAAAAATGTTGACATAATACATGCAAAAGTCGCAAGTGTGTCACTGCTCCTATGTACATGTACATGTATCAGTGTTTTCTGAAACGAAATTGGTCAACCCCCTCCCGCCCCGTAACGAAATTGGTCAAACCCCTCCCGCCCCGTAACGAAATTGGTCAACCCCCTCCCGCCCCGTAACGAAATTGGTCAACCCCCTCCCGCCCCGTAACGAAATTGGTCAACCCCCTCCCGCCCCGTAACGAAATTGGTCAACCCCCTCCCGCCCCGTAACGAAATTGGTCAACCCCCTCCCGCCCCGTAACGAAATTGGTCAACCCCCTCCCGCCCCGTAACGAAATTGGTCAACCCCCTCCCGCCCCGTAACGAAATTGGTCAACCCCCTCCCGCCCCGTAACGAAATTGGTCAACCCCCTCCCGCCCCGTAACGAAATTGGTCAACCCCCTCCCGCCCCGTAACGAAATTGGTCAACCCCCTCCCGCCCCGTAACGAAATTATTTTGTTTCGTGAAAAAAACTTCGTTATTTGTGGACGACCCCTTAGTGATGTTCTATTGACTGTACTTGTCGGTTTGTACTGCAGACGGAGGTACTGAAAGGCGGCAGAGTTACGGCCAGAGCCAGCTCCCTGAAGTGGACGCTGGAAGTCTATCAACAGGTGATACGCCGTGAGAACGAGGAGAAGATCAAGGAGGAGGAGAAGAAAGCGCAGACGGTGAGCGCGAGGGAACGCACAACACTGTGATTCCTGTTGTGTGTTAGCCCAGCGGGGCTTTTTGAATTCTTTATTCTCACGACTGCACCGTCGCCGATAAGAGCCTTTAGCAGCCATGCTGATTCACACACACACACATACAGATACAGTGGAATCCACTCAGAACCAACTCGCATAATATAACGAATTTCGTCATTATAGCGACATGTTGTCCATGTCCCAGTTTGAACCCACAGTGTAAGTTCATTTCTGTTTTAAAGAACAAATTCTCCTGTCCAATGGTGTTGGTTATATCAGGAGTCGACTGTTGTTAGACTGTGTTCCATTGAGCTGTAGTCGGCTCACCACAGTGGCAGTACTTTTAGTGACCCACAACACACTGCTAGGGATGATGCGTATGTGTGTGGGGGGGGGGGGGGGGGGTGCGTGCGTGCGTGCGTGCGAGCGAGCGAACGAGCGTGCGCGTGCATGTGTGTGTTTAGTTCCTCTGGCATTGTCGTAGAGACAGCGAAACCTTCCCAGTGGCAGTCCCCAGCGCCAGTGTCGGGCACTGTACAACGCACAGATGCTAGTAGGGTGTTTGGGACGCAGTCAGGTGCGGGGTACAGTCAGACCTCGCTTAACCGCACACATCCGTTCTCCACAAAATATCCGGATAGGCGAGGGAACCGGATAATCGAACACACATACTGTATGTATGCATGGCATGTGCTGTATATCGGTAACCAACGATTTTCTTCCGGATGGCGAGGGATCCGGATAAAAGAGGACCGGATAAGCGAGGTCTGACTGTACTCTAATTTCAGAAATTTTACGTGAACAGAAATTTTCGGTACAGAGAAGCAGTTCCCTATTGGATTATGTGTGTTAGTGTTTGTTCGGTGTATTGAAACTTTAGGTATGAAACAGATGCACCGAATGTTCCGAAAATAGAAGTACACCGACAATTTGTGAAAGTAGAGTACACAGGCCCGGTGGAACCAGTCTGGTTGGTCAGGCCATGGCCGCCGGAGCAACTTGTTTACTGCCGAGGAGGCCATGTGTACGCCCATGTACTGCACAAACTGTATGGGAAGTGTGAAAGGCTGTGGTGTGGTCAGACCAATCAAAAACTGCTACCGCCAGTCCTGGTACTACATGGTGTTAAGCAGTACCAATGTCTTATGTGGTGACGGTCAATGAAACAATATCATTTTTGAATGCCCTAATTCCAGGACTAATTCCACGCACGTGTGCATACATGCGTGCATGTTCGTGTGTGTATGTGCTTGTGCATTTTTCGTCCATGTTTGTGTGCGTGTGTGTGTGCGTGTGTGTGTGCGTGTGTGCGTGTGTGTGCGTGTGTACGTGTGTACGTGTGTACGTGTGTGTGTGTGTGTGTGTGTGTGTGTGTGTGTGTGCGTGTGTGTGTATGTGTGTGTGTGTGTGTGTGTGTGTGTGTATGGGCATGTGCATTTTTCGTCCATGCTTGTGTGCGTGTGTTTGTCTGCCCACAACATGTCCACCGCCATTCTTCTTCGTGAGCAGAAGCGCAAACTAGAACTACTGGCGGAGCAAGAGACGGCCCTGGAGGAACGCACCGCTACGCTACTCCAGTTCCGTAAGGCCGAGTCTAAAACGCAGAAGTCCTCGCACCTACTCAAGTTTCTGGCAAGTACTCCGACCCCCAGTGGACGGACCACACCAGTTGCCAAGGTAACCATGTGTGTTGTGGTGTCGCACAGCGAGACCGTTATCTTGTCTTTTTGCTTGTGATCATTGTTTTGATTTGATTATTGTGTACGCCTGGCTCTCGTTTCTAGGTGTACCGTCCTCGTTTTGTGATCCTCGTTTTGAGATCCTCGTTTATGTAACTCTTGTTCATGTAGCAATTGTTTGTCTTTAAAAAGGCGGCGAGGTGACAACAGTATAAGGATTGCAATAAACAGCACCAGCTGCAGCGTCATTTCACGAGGGTTTTATTGAGGTGTCACAAACAAATTCTAGAGAAAGTGCTTCTTCATGCTGGGTTGGTGATTTTATTTTTGTGTGTGTGTGTGTGTGTGTGTGTGTTTGTGTGTGTGTGTGTATGTGTGTGTGTGTGCACGCGTGCGCGCGTGTGTGTGTGTGTGTGTATGTGTATGTGTGTGTGATCGACTGGGTAGAAGTGTATGTGTGTGTGTGCGTGATGGACAAACCTATGACTGTATTTTTTTTCACATTACCTTTCCATCATAGTTATGTCTTTGTCCATCACCACTTTCACTTTCTCTAGAATTTGTTCGTGACATCTCAATAAAACCTTCGTGAAATGACGCTTCAGCTGGTTCGGTTTATTGCATTCATTACTTAAATTGTGAGTATGGCACTCATTCGTCTAGTTTCTCAATCTGGTTAGATGGACAATGTTCTCAGAGTGTGAGAACTTAAACTTATAAAGGTTGTTTTCACTTGTCCGGTGCCAAATCTGTGTGTGGCTACCAATCAATGCCGGAGGCAGCTTCTATCCGTCCTGTGACTAAAATATGTGTACACAAACTGCTCATGGCATGTGGACAGTGAAACCAGCATGGCTGACATCATGTGACCCAAAGATGCAGGTGTTGAGTGGAGTTGTACCCAACATGGCTGTCCTGTTTGGTCATGTGACCCATAGATGCAGGGATTGAGTGGAGTTGTAACCAACATGTCTGTCCTGTATGGTCATGTGACCCATAGATGCAGGGGTTGAGTGGAGTTGGAGCCGACATAGCTATCCTGTATAGTCATGTGACCCATAGATGCAGAGGTTGAGTGGAGTTGTAACCAACATGTCTGTCCTGTATAGTCATGTGACCCATAGATGCAGGGGTTGAGTGGAGTTGGAGCCAACATGGCTATCCTGTATGGTCATGTGACAGATGTGAAACTTCTATCAAGTGGTTACTAGCTGACCGAGTGATCACGAAGAGCTTTGCCGCAAGGTGTCATCCAACCACTGGGTCACAGCTTTACAACCTGTCGCCTAGGGGTTGGGTGACATGCCCCCCCCCCCCCCCCCTGCAGAAGGCTGTTGTGAATACAAGGCAAGTATTCATGCCGGGGCATGTGCCACATAAACCTGCTATTCATGCTGGGGCATATGCAATAAAAAACCTGCTATTCATGCTGGGGTATGTGCCACATAAACCAGATTTCTAGTAATGTGTGAACATGTTCAGTGATACACTAAAACTCCCCAGATCCGGACGTCCGTAATCCGAGCACGTCCGTGTACCGGGCACCACTCTGACCCATCTAGAGTCACAAAATGGCTTTTCAAGGAAAAAAGAAAGAAAAATAGAAGCCCCGAAACAGTCGTATTGATTGCATAAAAATATAATTCGACGGGTTCGCGTACCGGGCAGGTCAAGAACAAGGAGTCGTACAACTCCCTGGTCAAGAACCACCTTTCCGCTTCCGTGGGACGCCACCATCCCATGATCAGGCGTCAAATGCGGCTCCTAAACGGTGGAGGAGGATAGATCAGATCCACCAACCATATTCATATTGATTGCATACAGTAAGGAAATAAGTTCTGAGTTATGAGCAATTCCTAATTACGCGCAGCACCACCGCCTGATCAACACTTTGAGAGTGAGAGAGTGGGAGAGAGACAGTGAGAGACAGAGATAGAGATAGAGAGAGAGAGAGAGAGAGATCATGCGAATGCAGGGCTTTTATGTGTGTGTGTGTGTGTTCTGGTGTATGTTCTGTGTATGTTTATGTGTGTGTGTGTCTTATGCGCGCCTTGTTGTTCGTGCTTTGCACGTTTGTGTATGTGTGTGTGTGTTTCTTTGTGTTTGTGCACGTTTGTGTGTTTGTGTGGTGTTTGGTATGTGCTGGTCTAGCAGGACAAGGAGGATGGTGATGAGGGTGAAGAGGAACAAGAGAATGAATCCACTGCTGCATCCTATCAGCCCAAGCTTCTCGAGCTAGCCAACGAGTGGTCGCAGGAAATCCCTGCAGGCAAGGAGACAGGTATGCGTAGGAATGACAATAACCAAGGAACTACAAGTTACACTAAATGTCCACTGACACCACCACCAGCTACTAAACAATCAGCTCATCATGCGGCGATAACATTGCATGACACTGACCGACGGTGCTGACTTACTACTACTACATTTATCTGCCAATCACAATTGCGTAACTTGTGATTTCTTGATTCTTTGCTTTCCTATTTTTGGCTCTCCATCAGAGTCTATCTATGTACTTGTATGTATTTAGTTCTATCCGCTGTCAACTGAACACCAGCGTCACTCTTAAGCTGTGTTCCCAACTGGAGCATGGACGCGGTGCGCTTGCGGTTCATGCGTGCCCAAACGCACGCTCAGGCTTTCACAAAAACAGCAATTTGATTTGTATTTAGGGCGTGCGACGCCTTCGAGTACTAAAGTTTTGACCCAGCCAGTCAAAGTGACTGGCATGTACGCCGGTACGCGCCTGATGCGCGCTGAAAATTCCAACATGTTGGAATTTCCATTTCGGCGCGTTTCCGTACGCATGGTGCCCCAAAAGCCAGCAAAAATATGCACAAACGCGTGGTTTCATGCGTACACGCGCCAGTTGTGAACACAGCTTTACTATTTGTCATCTCGACATAATTATACACTGTTGGCGCTACAGTATGTGCTTGTTGGAGTGCAAACCATGTTCATTACCCATACTAATATCATCAGAGCATGTTCACAAGAATTCCCTCATATGGCATGCCTCCTTATGCTTATATTTTTCATCTATTGTTGACAATCTAGCCGTACGGTTAGAGGAGAAGGCAGAAATGCCTGTGTATCTGGTGAAGTAAAAACTAACCAACAAACAAGAATGCAGGCTGTGTTCCGAGCCACTCTGGGCCGTGTTTAATGTTTTTGGTCTTGTCTCTCTCTCATGTTCAGACTTCAAGTCGCCGTTGCACAACGGCAAGGATTATCGTCTGCAGACCAACCGTAATGTGGCTGATGAACGAGATCAGCTGTATGCATTTGTTGGTCGTCAGTATGACACTGCACCCATGCAGCGTCTGCCGAGCAAGTCTGTGCAAGCACTGCGTGTGCAGGTGGAACGTGATCGCCTGGGTAGGGATGTGCGTGTTTGTGTGTGTGTTTGTGTGTGTGTGTGTAAGTGTGTGTACTACGTATGTGTGTGTATGTGTACATATGTATGTGTGTGTGTGTGTGTGTGTGTGTGTGTGCGTGTGTGTGTGTGTGTGTGTGTGTGTGTGTGTGTCTGTCTGTCCTTTTGAGTCTCTCTCCCCTCTCCCGGAGAGACCCACGTGACCAGTTTTGGCAGTGAGCAACAAATAAAAGTACAAAGTCTGTCTGTCGGTGTGTCTGTCTGTCCTTTTGAGTCTCTCTCCCCTCTCCCGGAGAGACCCACGTGACCAGTTTTGGCAGTGAGCAACAAATAAAAGTACAAAGTCTGTCTGTCGGTGTGTCTGTCTGTGTCGGCGTGTGCATGCGTTTTGGCAAGGCAGTGGTGGTTTGTTGGAGCGACTGTTTTATCTTCTTTATGTAAGCCCAGTATGAGTCTTACACTCCGGACCACACTGGGAGACATGTGGTGGGTGGACTTGTGTGGACAGAGGCACGCAACGAATAAAATTAATACAGCGAAACGCTCATAAGAAAAAGTACTCCAACGTGGAACAGGAGGATGTGATTAGTATCCGAGGTACAGTTCTTATACTACCCTACTACAGTATGAAGCAAAACACCTGTGCCCCAGGCAATACCGTAAAATCTAGGGCTGAAACGATTATACCGAATAATCGAGTACTCGTTTGATAACTCTAACGATCGAGCAATCGTTTAGACTACCGATTACGATTATTTTGCGTCTTTTAAATTTGTGTCCAGAAAGTACGGTAAACCCTCGTTTTGTGAAGTTTGAATCAGTTTCCGCTGGGAGTATGCAGTTGCCAGGGGTATAGTTCATGTTCTGAGGTTAAATTGACTTCAAAACTGCCATGTTTCGGAGCTACCCTTTCACTAATGCAGATTTGTTGGTATTATGAAGGCATAGTTTGTGGAAACAGAGTAATGTTTGCACAGAATTATGACACTATTTGCTAACGATTATAATCGATTGCTCGATCGTTAAGCTAAAGAGTAATCGATACGTGAAAATCCACGATCTTTTCAGCCCTAGTAGAATCCCGCGGATAAGCCCACCCGCGTATAAGCCCATGCTCGCGCATAAGCCCAGGGAAAGTTTGAACATCGCGACGCTTCGTTGTACATGCCCATGGGCATATGTCCTACCATGTACCACGTACATGTAGGGTTTCGTTTGTTTGTTTTGTTGTACATTTCAACACAATCATCGGTTGTTTTTGTTTGCACAGTGATTTTCACCAATGTACTTCTCACTTCCTTGATACTTTCAATAGCAAAATTTTGGTGTCGGCATATAAGCCCATGTCCGCGTATAAGCCCATGTTCTTGTTTAAGCTCACCGAAATGTCCATGTGCAACAGATAAGCCCGCAGGTCTTACCTGCGGAACTCTACGGTAGTCGTACTAATCATTTGTTAGTCTTGTCAAAGTACACACTCGGTGAGATGAACTGTTCCAACACAAATTGTGTAATGTTTGGCATTCAGCCATGACTGACAGTTGTACATATTTGTCCGCCTCTGCTTTGTGCTTTCATCTTTCTCTCCCTATGGCATGTTGCCATGGTGAATGGGGAATTTCCCTGGCCTCCATACAACATGACTGCACCTGCAGTCGACCTGCCAGCCCTGGAGGATATCGCGTAAGTCGCATAGCTGTATACTAGTATCATTGATGTCCAGTTTAGGTCATGTTGATTTGAACCAGGAAACTCTACACGTCTATACTGTCAACGAGCAACGAGGTGTCTTAACCTTAATTTGGCCGTCACAAGAATTCAACCTTGCAACAGCGGCTCTTGACTCCAACTGCCCCGCTGCTCTCTCTGCTCAGCATTGTTAGTCTACCACATACATATACACACAAAATTGTCGTATTTGTTCATCGATGCATTAACTCCTCCTGTAGCCCCCTTCTTCAACAATTATTCACCCGAACGGCCCCAGAGACTGTTCCGGAGGATCAGCGCACCACACGGGGATAAGTGTCGAACTTGCTTCAAGTTCCCTTTCTTCGTGGGCCTGCGGGACGATCGACCATGATGTTTCGGGGAAGCATTCTCTGGAACGCTCTCCCCTCTGATTTTAGAGTGATAGGTGTCCCTGGTCCCTTCCGAAAAGCTCTTTCTGCCATTGATATACTTACCTTGTGAATATCCTCGTTATACCTTTATTATCTGCCATAAACTCCAACCTTCTCGTCTATCAATCATTTGTGCATGCATGTCTATAAAATCAACCACGTATTCCTGACTCCATGAAATTGTCTTTCTATTCTTTGACTCCATGAAATTATTGTCTTTCTATTTCTGACTCCATGAAATTGTCTTCATATAATTTTTTCCTTTTCTTCTTTTGGTCCTTTCTGTCTTATAATATTATCATTTCTTGTTTTCCCTTGCATATCATCCCTTCATCATTCTGTGAGAATGTGTCCTATGGGCAGGTGAGAAGGCATCTATGCCTGTTCATTTGGTGAAGTAAAATAAACAACAACAACAACAATTCAGCGGTGCCAACTTTGTGCCAACTTTGCACCATGGCGGGCAACTCAGCTTACTTAAAACTCGTAGCTGTACTGATGAGGCCCTTATGGCCGAAATATCTTGCTGTCTACAGCATTGGACGTCTTTACTGTCATAATTATATTGGATGTTTGCCGAAAACTATTTCCGTACAAGGTGTGTTCTGTCTTCTGTGACATCATCAGCTAATGGCTGCAGGTGAATTATGTTCTCTGTGTGTGGTTTCGTTCTCTTGTCAGAACGGAATTGGAAAACTTTGAACACATGTGTCAGGAGGAGGATGATGAGGATGAGGACCACAGCAGTGAAGAAGAGACGAACAACATCGAAGAGGAAATCGTCACAGCACACACCACCAATCTCATGCAGCTTGGCCGCGGACAAGTCAGGAAAAGGAAGCATTTGGGTAAGCCTCCCCCCCCCCCCCCCCTCGCCTCCCCGTAAGGCACCTTCGCCCCCTCCCCCCCCCCCCCCCCATAGGGCACCCCTTCCCCCCCGATAAGGCACCCCTCCCTGAAAAGGCACCCCTCCCGGATAAGGCACCTCTCCCCTGTAAGGTACCCCTTCCCCGGTAAGGCACCCCTCCAAGATAAGCCCCCCCCCCCCACAGCAGCTATCCAGCCAAACAACAAAGTGAGGATGTATGGATATAGATCATAGAATTGATGACTACATTGGAGTCTTCTCATCTTGAGAACAACGAACTGTGAAGAGATCCTCTCCTCGTCGGCCTGAATTTGCGTAGTTTTGGAGGAAGTATGTGTGAATGAGTATCGTACATGTGAACACTCATCTGTCAAGCATTTGTGTGTGTGTCTGTGTATACGTATATGTCTGTATGTGCGCCACGCATGCATGTTCAGGTTCGCTACCCAACGGGCGTATGCTGCTCTCATTCCACTCCACTGACGAGCAGTTGACCGTGAAGGTGGTCAAGATTGCAGAGATGTGGAATTTCTCTTCTGGAGGTACGGTGAAACTCCCCAGATCGGGGCAGATAGGGACAGAGCACAGCCCCTACTCCCCAGATCCGGGCAGGCTGGGACAGAGCACAGCCCGTAACTAGGAATTGCCCGCAACTCAGAACTTGCATACTTACTGCATGCAAGTAAAGATTTTATGCTTATCAATATGACTGTTTTTTGACGACGTTATTCGTTGAAAAGCCATTTTGTATGACTCTAGATGGTTCGGAAAGGTGCCCGGTACACGAACGTGCCTGGATTAGGGACGTCCGGATCTGGGGAGTTTTGCATGTGCTGGAACGAACGGCCTAGTCGAAACTGTAATCGTCTGCGCCTCATAGGAGGATTCACTGGTTTGAGGGAAAGATGTAAACGGGAAAAGTCTGAAGAAAAAATTGCATAGGAATGAACAACGATATGTACGTGGAACAGTACGAAATGCAGTATGTGACAGAAAATAGGAGAAAAGAAGGTGAAGTGCGAAAGACAAGAGCAGTGTGAAACTAATAGCAGAGGTGGGCAGGTGAGAAATAATAACAATATGAGACTCAGAGAGGGTGAAGTGTAAGGAGTACGTGCATGGGTATGTGGGTGGGTGCATGTGCGTGCGTGTGAATGCTAAGAGAATAGTCTAAAAATTGCATAGGAAGAATTTTAACGATTCCTGTTTTCAGTGTTTTTTGTTTCTCTCTTCATGTATTGTTGTCTTCTTGATTGGTGGCAGACTTGGCGGTTCGATCATGTTTGCTTGTCAACAAGCAGTCGTTCATGAGTGTGAAGTCAGCGCCAATGCCTGGTGCCGAAACAGTCGATCTCAACTGGACGCGTACTTATCAGAAGCAGGCCAGCAATCGTATTCTACAGGTACGCGTGTGTGTGCGTGTGTGTGTATGGGTGTGTGTGTATGTGTGTGTTTGTGTGTGTATGGATGTGTGTGTGTGTGTGTGTGTGTGTGTGTATGTATGCATGTGTCTATATGTGTGTGTGTGTGTGTGTGTGTGTGTGTGTTTGTGTGTGTGTGTGTGTGTGTGTGTGTGTGTGTGTGTGTGCGTGCGTGTGCGTGTGCGTGTGCGTGTGCGCGTGCGCGTGCGCGTGTGCGTGTGCGTGTGCGTGTGCGTGTGCGTGTGCGTGTGTGTGTGTGTGTGTGTGTGTGTGTGTGTGTGTGCTGGCTAGATTAACTCTTGTGTAATCAACGGTGCTAGTGAAGCTTATATCAGATCCACTCTGATTTAGCCACCCACACTAGTAGCAAGTATTACCTTCACTGGGGGCAGGGGTAACTGCAGTTGGATCCCAGGACGGATACCCAGATGCCGTCAATCCTTTTTCGACACCTTGTCCTCACCCACTTACTGAGGTGTGGTGAGCCCATAAGTGGGATCATTTTCAAGTCCACCCAGAGTTTTGGGGATTTCAGGGGTG
>NC_088649.1:4198967-4208967 GCF_964019385.1 Sycon ciliatum | reverse complement strand
TGGAAGGAAAGAAGCAAAGGAGGAAAGGAAATACATGACAGGAGGACAGGAGAAAATCACAAAGCAAAAATAGCCCGGGCTCGAGAAATTCTCAGAAACTGACAGAAACTGGTTATGTATGGACAGAGGCACACATGCAGTCACCTTTGCTAATAACGACTGCGGACATAACGACAATTCGCGAATAACGGGAGAATTTCCATGCCCAGAGCAAAGTCCCACCTAACTGTATACTTGGTCCGGCTCATCGCAATTGTCGCTTATCTATCGGCACTTAGAACAGGAGTTTTTTTTACCGCTCAGTGCAATTTCCAATAGGCATAGTGAGGAAGCATGATATATTAACACTCTCCGCCACAAGAAAAACGTTCAGCAATGGAATCAGGTGAAGCGAGTCAAAGAAAGGAAGCAAGGTAAGCAAAATGCACGAAATAAATCAGCTTAGGAGCGTGTTCTCGCACTCACGCTAGTAATAGTACAGGTCCAGAGTTCATTCAACTCTGCATCTGCAGTTACATGAGCTGACATTTGCTGATGTCTAGCTGCTGGCGTAGACTGGTAGAGTATCTCTTGCGTTCATATGGCAGCAATGGGAAAGGAATAGTTGTGGCTGTCACATCGATGCTTGAATGAACCGTGAGCAGTGTGACCTGTGTGTCACCACGGTGTGCTTCAACAAAGCCATCGAATGAGGCGTACATGCCTCTCCAGACAGCTGTCGACGCTCATGCTCCTCTGCTGTGCACGTGTGCCTGTCACGCTCTCCAGGCCAGGATGTAAGTAAACTTGAGTTGCCCCTGCTACAGTTCGGGTCTTCGGGTCGCTGCGCTTGGCCTTTGGTAACACAGACAGTGAATGGCCAGATTCCCACTTCCCCAAAAAAGTCGAACACATCGCGATTCAAAGCGCTTGTCGCGATCATTTTTCTTTGGTGCCTCCTTTGATCTTGCCATCACAACCTCCCAAGCAAAAGTAAGTTAGATATCGTGATTGGACTGGGTTTTACCTGTCAAAAAGTGCGTGGGGTATAACCGACAATTGCGAAGAGCCGGGCTAAGTACATATAATGAGACTTTGGATACAAGGACACTTCGCGAATAAGGACACTTGTCTGATGCCTCGCCGAGTGTCGTTATACGCAAAGTTGACTGTATTCGGTTGTAAGCTGCTGCTAACCCGCGTATTATCTGCTGGACAAGAAAGCCTTGGACAAGAAAGCCTTGAACTTGAAGTCGGAGTTCCCTCACTATGAAAAGTGCCCACAATGCTGCTCAATGAAATCCGATTGAATGCGTCTAGTGTCGCGCACTGTGTTCCGTGTTTAGAGCTGACGCACATCTGCTGTACGTCTCCGGGTAATGTGTGCACAAACGCATGTTCAATCTCTCGCCCTGGAAACAGAGCAACTCAAGTTGTACGTGGATTATGCAGTGCCACTGGCTACTGGTCTTTCTACTCTGCTGATCAGAGCGGCAGACCTACACGCCAACGCCCGAAACGCTTGGGAGACTACCATTCGGCATTTCCTGTTCAGTGCATTGCCACGCGTATTTAGTGTCGAAAGCGAGCAAAGAAGGAACACGTGGTTTCATGTGTGCATACGATACTTACCAATGTATGTATAATGCTCATACGTACAGTAAACCTAGCTGGTGTAAGCGACTTCTTTGTTTAGCGACCACCTGATCTTAACGACCGTTTTTCCATGCACCGACAGTTTAACGACCGCTTTTGCTTGCATCGTGGCGTTGTCGCTTAAACCAGGTTTTACTGTATGTCTGTATGTCTGTATGTCTGTGTGTCTGTGTGTCTGTATGTCTGTGTGTCTGTGTGTCTGTATGTCTGTATGTCTGTATGTCTGTGTGTCTGTATGTCTGTATGTCTGTGCGGTGTGCTTGAACATGGCTGTGTAGGTATGGGCGGTGGTGCTCGTGGTGGTGATGCAGCATTGAAGTCAGGACAGGGGGGTGCTGGACAGGGCACCGAACTGAGCAGTCTTACTGGACAACGTGATGAAGTAGACACAGCGGCAAGCAGAGATCAGCAACGTGACACAGGTATGTGGAAGGCCACGTTAAACAGTGTGCATGACTGGGTATGTGTGTTTGTGTTCCTTGCTCTCCTCATTTCTGTATGTCTGTATGTCTGTCTGTCTGTCTGTCTGTCTGTTAGTCTGTGTGTGTGTGTGTGTGTGTGTGTGTGTGTGGGTGTCTGTCAGTCTGTCTGCCTGCCTCCCTGTCTGTCTGTCTGTGTATCTGTGTGCGTGTGTGTGTGTCTCTCGCCCTCTCTTTCTTTCTGTCTGTCTCTCTCTCTCTATCTCTCTCTATCTCTCTCTCTCTCTCTCTCTCTCTCTCTCTCTCTCTCTCTCTCTCTCTCTCTCTCTCTCTCTCTCTCTCTCTCTCTCTCTCTCTCTCTCTCTCTCTCTCTCTCTCTCTCTCTCTCTCTCTCTCTCTCTCTCTCTCTCTCTCTCTCTCTCTCTCTCTCTCTCTCTCTCTCTCTCTCTCTTGTATACATGTGCTCTCGCGCTCTCGTTCTGTCCTGCCGATCCGTCTTTTTCTCTTTCTTTTCTGCTCCTCTGCCGCAATCCAGCATACCGGTATATCTTGTCCTCCCACCTAGCAGACTTAAGCAAGTGGTCACTAGTAGTAACCATTTCCGTGCTGAGGATGAGAGTATACTCGTCCTTAGCAGTACGCACCAAACCACTGAGGATGAGAGTATACTCGTCCTTAGCAGTACGCACCAAAGCACTGAGGATGAGTGTACTCTTCCAAAAGGGTTGCGCAATAAATTGTAGAGCATAGACTGGTGTATAAACTATAGCAACTATGTCAAACATACACCGAATTTGACATTACGTCGTTGGAAAGGTCTTCAGCTCAGCTTTCCAGGAATATAACGTTCTTTGTGATGGGACAAAGATGAACTGAGCAGCTACGAAATGCATTGGGAAATCACGGTACTGCGTGGTTGCGTTTTTGATGACTTTGTAGTGTATTGGAGTGTGCCAGAGGATTTCCCTTTGGCACAGGAAAGGAGGAGAGGTCTGAATAGAACCCTGCCATCAGTTTCTACAGGAATATTTCCAGCTTTTAGACACACAATTTCATTATCCTGATGATGGGTCAGGCCTGAAAATTTGTTGTTATGTAAATTTTAATTCGAATCCTAGTAAAGAGACTGTTTTTGGAGTTTGGAGTTGAGAAGTGAAGTTTCCTAAAATTTGGCTGCGTTGGAGTTTGCGGACAATTAGAAAAAAAATTCAGTAATATATGCAAAGGGATAGGACCTTTTCTTGTGTATCTGGTATTGGTGACCGATATACACATGGCATGGAGTATTGGATGGAGATTCGATACAGAGAGACAGATCAGTTTGCACCCTCCATTGGTGCTTCGTGGCCTATTCCCGGGGTTGCAGATAACCGTCATGTTTGCGCCCTGGGCAGACAAACAGACATGGTTTCCTAGAAAATTACATTCATCTCTCTCTCTCTCTCTTTCTGATATGCATTATCTGTCTCTCTCTTTCTCGAATAACCTGTCTTCGTTGCAGCTCCTCTGCCACAATCTGCCCTCATGGCTATGGAGAAGCATCGCCGCAACACCCAGAAGAAAGAACACAGCAGTCAGCGAGGTTTTCTCAGCAAGAAGAAGCACACCAAGAAGTCCAAGAAAGGGTCCACTGAAGAGGAACATCAGACGCAGCATCAGCCAGATGAAGACCAGGACGACGAAACAGAGACCTGAAATGCAAGCCGCACATCACTCTCTGGCGATTCTGGCTAGACCGTGGAAAACCTCAGTCTTCACCCGACCACGGGAAAACAGTGTCTGATGTTGTACACCATAGCTCTGTCTGTCCATGTACGCAAAGCTGAGGAGCATGATGTGAGAGGATTTGTTTTGCCAGGGTCCATTGCTGCATGTAGTTAGTTGTGGATGTTACAGGTCATCATTACTCCTCATAACACTGCTAGCCTTGTGCGTTATTATGTTATCATATTGGTGGAGAGAGAGAGAGAGAGTGTGTGTGTGTGTGTTTGTGTGTGCTTGTGTGTGTTTGAGCAGGTATGGATGTGGGTATGTGCATAAGCGATGAGAGATCTAAAGCAGGCAGATTGGCAACCATTCTAAAAACTAATTACGTTTAGACTAGGGCCACAGCCACAGGCCAGTAATGCATGCACATGTCTTATTGTAGCATTTGCGAGAGAGCCACAGAGAGATGGTGTGAGAGAGACTGAGGGAGAGAGCGCGTGGGAGAGACTGAGGGAGAGAGAGAGAGAGTGTGTGTGTGTGTGTGTGTGTGTGCACGTGTGTGCACGTGAGTGTGTGTGTTTGTGTGTTCAAACTTCTTCCAAGTACAGTACATTCCCATGAGCTGGGTAGCTGGCTGCATAATTGCATCATTTCACACTTTCTAGTCCGCTATCTGGCAGATTATACACAATCTTCACCCATTAGGCCTGTACATTTTATTCGCAGCTTTGCAACTTTATCAAACTTTAGTTTAGGACCTGTTTTAATTTTCCACAACTGCTGGCCGGATGAATTAGCGCATTTAGCTCAAAGTCGGCCAGCGCTTTGGCCGAGTGGTTGTAGGCTTGCCTGCGAATCACAAGGTCCCGAGTTCGAGACCGGCGCTGGGAGCAGGGAGCGTGTACTGTGCTAACAAATGCGGTGATTTATGCGTGAACCACTATCCATGCAAGGAACTGCGCCGATACCCACGGTCCACTGGGTACTCAGTACTGGGAGTGAGGGTAACATGGATGCAGCTAACGAGGTTTGCCTCCTTGTTGGGCATTGGTTACCACCTCACCCTCGGGGTTAGGCGCTGCATCTGCCACCCTGGGATTACAGGCATGGTGGTGGCCTGGCACGAGCGACACTTCCTACAAGCCGGTTGTGTTTCTCAATGCAATTGTATAACCGGTTGTAACGCGGACGTGAAAACTTTACTTACTAATGTCTTATCAAAGTTAGCATCCACTGATCCGCAATGTGTGTTATGATGACCGAACAAGGACATTGAATAATTATAGTAAGTTGTAGTAGTATTGTAATGCTCTTCAGTTGGAGAGAACGAAGAGGGGGCAAGTCTGGAGACGAAAATCTACTAAAGTAGTAACCACCCGCTCATGAGCTAGGGACCTTCGCTAGGTCAGAAAATGCTCTAACCAACCACCGATCTAAAGTGATAAATACCGGTATGGATGGAGTATGGTGCTGTTGTCCTCCGGAGCTCCCACTACTGTCCGGCATTTTCTTCGGACATTCTATAGCACAGCAAGAACGGACTATTGAGTATTATTGTGTATTGTTGATGTGACTGACATCCTATACTCTCCTTGGGGTGGCGGAACGGAGAGGCGGCTTCACAGCTCACACCCCTGCCTCTATGGCACCTACCCTCCAAGTCAAAGGCATGTTGGGTCTTGGGGTGAGACCTGGGCAGGCCTTGCCCGTGTCTCACCCCAACTCCCAAGACGCTACATGCGAAGACGACGCGTATAGACCTACAATCGCACTGGCAGTGGCAGTGGCCCAACCAACCAAACACAAGACTATTTTGTAGCTAGAGCTCGGTACAAAGTGTACAAGTCATGTACGTGGCAGGACCGTCACGCGTCAGTCGCGGTGTAGACTACCCATATGACATGATGTAGATCTACTGATGCAAACATTATCATTGCTGCAGAAATCCGAATGATTGTGGTTTCTTAGTTGTATACAGTTCCGGCCTCATGAATCAGTACAAAATAGCGTCCTTTTCGAGTACCAGTGCAGTGCGAGTGCATGTGTTGAACTCTGCAAACCCCAGACTGACAGTCTGTTTATGTCTGTATGTAGCCTTGTACTGTTGTAGTTCCACACTACGTTACAGTACGCAGAACATGCATGGTAAACTGTAGTGTAGACTACAATAGGTAGTGTAGAGTCTGCTTGAAGCCTCCGTCCACTATGTCAATCATGTCATGATGAAGCTATGCGGATGTACTGATCATGATTCATGAATGTCGGATTATGAATGACGACAGAGCAAAACCCCGTTGAATGAGAGGTGAGCACAAATGTCAATGCACAGACATAACACTGGACAGTGACGGTGCCAGCATCACCTGCAGTCTGCACTCAGCTGCAGAGACTCCTGAGTCCTGGTGACGGCGAAAAGGCTGTGATTCAGTGTGAAGTCTGAGCTGATGCCTGAGACTGAGTGATGACTTACGATCAGTGAGGGGAGAAGTGGAGAGGTGCTTTTCGCGGTGAGCTCCGAAGAGGACAGGACTCGGGAGTGCTCGCATAGGCTGCTGACTCAGTGTTGAGTGGTGTGTAGATTCTACATGTAGCCTCGGCGAGACTGATCGACAGGCCGGCAGCCTAGCAGCTTGACCCGGTAGAGTCGGCAAGCAGTAGATCTACCCAGCCGTGGGTCGACGCTTTAGAATTTTTTTATTTGGCACTACACGGTCGTTGCTATGCATGGTGTAGCTCCGTCGAACTCTGTTCGTTGTCCACCCTGAGTTTAAGACCTGTGTTAGCGAGCGTGTGTACCGGAGTTCGACACGGAGAGGCGGACTGAGAGCCGCCAAGCAACACGGTAAGTGTGAAGACATTAGCAGCGAGAAGATCGTATGTATGGGTTGTTGTAAAATACCAAGACCGACTTTTATTATTGCTTTGTGTACAACACTGCCTGGATGAACCTCGCTAGCAAAATTGGTCCAAAACCATGCGTCCAGACCCATGCGACCAGTGTGTTCTACACATCCAGTAGTAGTATTAGTGTGCGTCGAGATAATTTCAGCAGTGAACACGTTCGTCTGTTCCATTGGCATTGTTTGTTTTTTCGGATGTGGCTTGCGTGCGATTATGCACAACGTCATTATTTGCCTTCTGTTGAGCTACCGCAAAACTGTGCGATCGTGCGTCGACTTCGTGTTGGGGCGAGCTGAAAAACTCATTCAGAAAATCTGGACCAAGGCTGGAATCGTGCGTGCTGTCTTCTCGCGGAGAAAACCACTCGAGCGAGGGTGGATGTCTTTGCACACACCCCAGCCTTTGCCCAAAGCACACATTGATTATGTTGTCTGCTACGTACTTCAGGTACTGGTACGCTGTCCTGTAGGCTGTAGACCCGATGTGGGGTCCCTGGCTGTAGTCAGTGTAGATATGAGTGTGTGCTTCTAGTACTACTACTAGTAAAACTACTTATTTACAGCCTATGGACCAGTATGGTGAACATGTTTGGGGCAGTGAGAGTGCTGTCCAGCTGTGGGTAAAAGCCTAAAAGGGCATGAGTGTGAATGGTGTGGTGGTGGTTGTGTGTTGCTGTGTGATGCTGTGTGGTGCTGTGTGATGCTGTGTAACCAAGGCATACGTGGCAATCAATGTACATGATTACCTTTGTATAAGCGCCATACTGTCAGTCTGTGTGTGTAAGTCAACAGTATATGTATAATAAGTATGTGTGTCATGGTGTATTGTGTGTTATAGAGGAATGTGTGTTTTCTGGATGTATCCAGTAAGAGGAAACAGACACACACACACAGACGCACACAAGCAAACACACGCATGCACACACACGCACACACACACACACAGCAGGACAGCTGTTGAACACCGGCACTGGACAGAAACAACAGGAAGCGCGTAGCAGGCAGTAAAGGAAGGTGTCAGCACTAAGAGTAGGTAATCACACTTTCCACTACAGGTATTTCAGAGCGATGCCCTTTCTACGGGCATTCAAGCACCAGGCAATGCACACATGAGGCAACGGCGAGTGCAGTTACGAATGCGGAGTTGGTGATGTACAGGCGTACAAAGCCGATCGTTGTTTAAGACTGAGTGAGGTGACAATCCCCTTACGCTAGGATACAGTGCATGCTATACCTGCAGTATGAACTGAGATATTGCGATATTGCATTGCCAAAATGTCCCTAATGTGCCAGCACAGAATATGAACACCGCGGCAGGAATCTCAAAAGAAGAACATCCCTAGCCTAAAGCAGCCCCCCCCCCCTCCCCCCCCTCCCCCCTCCCCAGTTCTTCAGCAACCTGTGTTACTGTACTCTGATTCATAGCTACTGAGTACTGTAGCAATGCGAAAGTTACACAGAAAATTCGAGTCTGGGAATGAGTACAGGAACAAAGGTCGAAACTTGGAAAACTTGGACGTGAAGTTGCAGTGGTTTGCGAAAGTTACTTTCTCTCTCCTCGGTACGCACTTGAAGGCTGGCAGTAGTAAATTCACAGCCCCCTGCTTGAGACTGAGCTGCATAAACGGTACGGTACTATAGAATTCAAATAACTTCAAGAAAAAGTCATTTCGCGTTGCTAAACCTCGCAAGGTTTTTCGAAATATAGTTTCGCCAAATTTCGTCCCCAGGAAAAGTTCTAACTTTCGCGTTGCTAAACGTCCCTAATCACAGAGTACTATGTCATGGCATAGGTACACTCAGTGCATTGTTACATGAACACACACACACACACACACACACACACACACACACACACACACACACACACACACACACACACACACACACACACACATTGGTGTTCATTTTTTATGGTTTGCTTCTAGCCAGCCAGACACGTGCCGGTATTCTGGTGACTTTTCTACACTGCAATTCTGCCGGCAGGTCGGTGGAGGGCTCTCCCTCCAAACTGTCGTCGGGCACAGTCTGCCGGTACTTTTGCTCACCTCACAAAGATTCACCTAGGGTTCCCTAATAAGGCCATGCCTGTTGGGACTCCCCTAGTCAAATAATAAATACTACTACTACTACTTTTAGCCAGGATGTTGATGATGATGATTTCCTCATGTCATGTGCGCAGATGTCGAGAAGGCCCGGACAAGGAGGGGGAGTCACTCGCTCCCTGCAGCTGGGTCAGCGAAGTGAAGCTCCACGTGACGGCGACTCCGACACGGACGACGGATTCGACTTCCTCGACGACACCATACCGACTGGAAACGTCCCTGGCGGTGACGGCGGAAACAGGCGAGATGATCCGACACCCGCACTGCCCCCTCAATCCAGTGCCCTCCTGGTACGGCGGCAAAAGCAACCGACGAGGCAAACACCTGTTAACATCCCGGAATTTCAAGTGAGCTTGCCGAATAGGGGCGACAAGGCGTTCAGCAACAAGCAGAAGTTTCAGGTAGGTGGCTGGTGTATAATTTATTCACAAAAATGGACTCGGATGGCGAGCCAAGGATACATTCATAGTAAAGAAAAAAGGACCAAGAAACTACAAGTACGAAGTAGTGGTTTCGACTTCGGCGATGATAATAATTATGTGCTTTCTTGCAGGTTTGCCGAGTCGAAGGTTCGATGGACTTCTCGTGTGCTCTGGATGGCAGTCGTGAGTCAGTCAAGTGTCAAGTAAAATCGGCGGAATAGCGCGAGCTCCGGTGTGGGGAGCAAACCCTTTCTTACAAACTACAAGTAATGCTATAATGTCCACTAACACCACGCCAGTACCGTCGGTCAGTGTCGTGCAATGTGATCGCATGAGCTGATTGTTTAGTAACTGGAGGTGTTAGTGGACAGTATAGCGTAACTTGTAGTTCCTTGGTCCTTTTTTCTTTACTATAAATTTATTTACATTGCGCTTGCTGATGGTGTGCTGTGGCAACGTCGTGTCGAGGTGGGCTGGAGAGGGCAGTTGTGGTGTGGTGGTTGATGAAAAGTCTGAACAGGGCTGAATGCTGCTGTATACCCTTTACACCACTAGTATTGACAGTGGAATTGTAAATACAATCACTTCGCTAATAACGACTGCGGATAGAACGACATTTCGCGAATAACGACAGAATGTCCATGCCCAGAGCCCAAGTCCCATCCAACTGTAATACGTATAATGAGACTTCGGGTATCAGGACACTTCGCGAATAGGGACACTTTTCTGATGCCCCGCCAAGTGTCGTTCTACGCAGAGCTGACTGTAGGCCTGCTTTCACGCACCACTACTGACCGTGGTGCCTCTCCTCG
>NC_088649.1:4111527-4198767 GCF_964019385.1 Sycon ciliatum | reverse complement strand
TCTCTCCTGCTCTCTCTCTTTCTCTCCTGCTCTCTCTCTCCTGCTCTCCTGCTCTCTCTCTCCTGCTCTCTCTCTCCTGCTCCTGCTCTCTCTCCTGCTCTCTCTCTCCTGCTCTCTCTCTCCTGCTCTCTCTTCTGCTGCTCTGTCTGCGCTCTCTGCTGCTCTGTCTGCGCTCTCTGCTGCTCTGTCTGCGCTCTCTGCTGCTCTGTCTGCGCTCTCTGCTGCTCTGTCTGCGCTCTCTGCTGCTCTGTCTGCGCTCTCTGCTGCTCTGTCTGCGCTCTCTGCTGCTCTGTTTGCGCTCTCTGCTGCTCTGTCTGCGCTCTCTGCTGCTCTGTCTGCGCTTTCTGCTGCTCTGTCTGTGCCCTCTCTGCTCTGTCTGCGCTTTCTCTGCCCTCTCTGCTCTCTAAAAAAACACTGCTGAACTCTGATTGGCTGAGGGTGGGTGACCAGTTATTTCAGGTGTGAAGTTCAGAGCCAGGATAGGCTATAAAAGTGGTCGGGGTTTGGGATGGCTTTTTTCAGCTTCTCTTTCTCCCTCTCTCTCTCTCTCCTGCTCTCTCTCTCCTGCTCTCTCTCTCTCCTGCTCTCTCTCTCCCCTGCTCTCTCCTGCCACAACTCTCCGTGTCTCTCCTGCTCTGTCTGCGCTCTCTCCTGCTCTGCATGTGCTCTGTCGGCTCTCTCTGCTCTCTCAAAAAACACTGCTTAACTCTGATTGGCTGAGGGCGGTTGACCAGTCATTTCAGGTGTGAAGTTCAGAGCCAGGACAGGCTATAAAAGTAATCATTCCAGGAGGGGATGGTGGTCGGGGTTTGGGATGGCTTTTTTCAGCTTCTCTTTCTCCCTCTCTCTCTCTCTCTCCTGCTCTCTCTCCTGCTCTCTCTCTCTCCTGCTCTCTCTCTCTCTCTCTCCTGCTCTCTCTCTCTCTCTCCTGCTCTCTCTCTCTCTCCTGCTCTCTCTCTCTCTCCTGCTCTCTCTCTCTCCCCTGCTCTCTCCCTCCCCTGCTCTCTCCTGCCACAACTCTCCGTGTCTCTCCTGCTCTGTCTGCGCTCTCTCCTGCTCTGCATGTGCTCTGTCGGCTCTCTCTGCTCTCTCAAAAAACACTGCTTAACTCTGATTGGCTGAGGGCGGTTGACCAGTCATTTCAGGTGTGAAGTTCAGAGCCAGGACAGGCTATAAAAGTAATCATTCCAGGAGGGGATGGTGGTCGGGGTTTGGGATGGCTTTTTTCTGCTTCTTTCTCCTTCCGCATGCAAAAACAACAAGAGTTCAGCCATTAGCTAATACAGCTTTTCGGATGGCCTTTTAGATTTCTTTCACCGGTAGAATGTTCTGAATTGTTTCTCCTTCCTCATGCAGATACAACAAGAGTTCAGCCATCAGCAGGCCACACTGCTGAACTCTGATTGGCTGAGGGTGGTTTATAAGTCATGTCAGGTGTGAAGTTCAGAGCCAGGATAGGCTAAAAAAGTAGTCATTCGAGAAGGGGATGGTGGTCGGGGTTTGGGATGGCCAGGAATTTAGATTTTCTTCTCCGGTAGAATTTTCCGGCCTCTTTCATTTTCCGGCTTCTTTCTTCTTCCTAATGCAGAAACAACAAGAGTCAGCCATTAGCTATTACTGCTTTCGGGATGGCCAGAATTTTAGATTTTCTTCTCTGGTAGAATTTTTCGTCTTGTTTCTCCTTCCTCATGCAGAAATAACAAGTGTTCAGCCATCAGCAGGCCACGAAGAAAACACTGCTGAACTCTGATTGGCTCAAACGTAAAAACAACACTGCTGAACTCTGATTGGCTGAAACGTATACTCACTCTTCTTCTATCCAGTTCTCCAACTCAGAGATAAAGTTCCCCCTGTGTTTCCAACAACAATATTCAAGTGATATTGCAGTGTGCTGAATGTGCAGCTTGATGCATCGATTTCTGGTGTTGCCTGGAAAGGAGTATTTTACCTGGCATGCAGCATTCAAATCAAATTTATGGAAAGACTTTTCAGACTGTCCAACCTCCTGGCCACCCTAAATCTTGACTAACACCCTCTAAAGCCGTTCCATACTGTCCCTCCAGGAAATCGCGATTCCACGGATGCACCAAATTTCGCGATTTTGGCCAAACCGCGATTTCCCGCCTTTTCGTTGTTTTCTGCACTTTTTATACTTTTCTGCAAGTTTCACGCCGTGCTTTCCATGATCACGCCGGTTATTTGCGCAGTACGACACTCCGAGTAGATCCACCGCGCAAATAGCGATGCTACGGATGCAACAAAATTTATATTAAGTTAATTTCGTGATTTGGTCAAAATCCGCAATTTTCTGCAAATAATTCCGCGAATTCCTGGCAAGTTCCACATCTTTCCCCACCTTTGTGGCATTTTGTTGTTGTTTTCTGCCTCAATTAAGATTTATTGCGCAAGTTTTCGAGAATTGTTCTGCATAGTCCCCCAGGGACAGTCTATTTTTCTATTCTTTCTCAACTGAAAGATCTGAAGCAGCTGGCGTGATACATGCTGGCATAAAGCTGACAGGGCAGCCAAAAATGTGCTCAAATGGCAGCCAAACAATGTGTTTCGGGTTCTACTGGATACCGAGTCGCATAAGCATGACCTCACGAACTCGGTGTCGGATGAGTGCATGCATCAGCCATCTTTTCCGTTTAATCAATCGTGATCCGTTGTCCGAGTCGAGGCCTGAAAATGGGGACAAAAGTGTCGATATGTCATGAAATCTGGATAAAAGGCGTCATCGACAGGACGCAGGATATTTTTCTCTCCAATCTGGACTGTCCAGACTAGGTACGGATGGTTGTACAGTCTGACTGTTTCAGTGGAAAGTGGATGATGATGTTCCAGGCACAGACCGAGTGATCAAGTGTAGAACAGATTGCATTGCCTTGCCACATCTATCTGGTCTGAGGTGTTGTGCCATGTCATGTCTTCTCGCCTAATGAGGGATCAGTCAGGCATATGCCTCACTCACTGTCTCTTCGTTGCCTTGCTGTGGATCCTCGCCGAGCGCTTTGCCTGTTGCCTAGCACGTGTTTCTGTCTTTCCTGGGCCCCCAAATGCATGTTGGGTGGGCCTGCGCATGACTGCACATTGTCATAGCAACCTTGGAAATCTCAAGCCGGTTACCAACAAGCTAGGAATCAGACCATGCCCCGCCGGCCACCGGCACTTCATTGGAATTGAATTATGTCAAGAATAGTGAGCATGCAAATACATTTACATGTAGCTTGGAGTACCATCATGCTGAGTGGCACTCATTGTGAGACATAGGAGAGTGTAGAGCGATAATAAATTTCAGGAGGCGTGGGTGGGAGGGAGAAATTGCAAAACAGTTGGATGCACGCAGCAGCACAGCTAGCAAGAGAAAGAAGCTGTGTATGGGTTTGTTCCTATTTTTGATGGCTGTAGCCATCCGTTTGCCCAACGGTATTCATGTGACTACGGCGTTTGTCTGTACTGCCAGCTCGGACACGGTGCGCGAGTGAAACCGAACTTTGAAAAAGGCTTTCGCTCTTTAGTGCTATTGACTGGCTTTTCATACGATGCCTATTGATGTCTAGAGACATGCTGTCTAGCCTTTCCCTGGTACGCATTACACAGGGCTTTGTTGAAGTTCGCACCGTGAACTGCCAAAGGGAAATGCTTGAATGGTGCTGGGGCGGGTGTGACATCACGGTGTCCCTGCAGCCGGCCTAATCGCGTTTGTCGCCACAACCGATTATATTCATAGCATCATCACCTTGCCACTATTGTATTTTATTATTTTACTTGGGCATTCCCAACAGGCCCTAAGGTCTTCTTACAGGGTGCCCACGATGAATGAAATTGTTAAGTTCCTGGCGAAATGAATTGGGGATATGATTTGTGCGAAGGGATTCGGGAAGCGCATTAAAGCGGTCAGCACCAAGGAATGAAATAGATCTGTATCCAGCTTGAGCTTGCACAATGGTTAAGGAAAGGGAATAATTGACTTGGCCGCGGGTTACTCTATCTGTGTGAGCGCAGTCACGGCGAACTCACATACTTCAAAGTAGTTCTTACTTGTGCACTGTGTAATGTCTTTTAATGGTCACAGGTTTCTTGGCAAGTCTTTGACTCTAGAATATTGATGTAAACAAGAGAGCTTGAAAGCCAGTCAGGGCCCCACGCTATGCTTTTTTGCCTATCGCATCACGCGTGTTATTAGAACTGATCGGCTACATCATTGTATTGCAAAAACGTTCATCAGTTCAAACAACATGTATGATGGACGAAGTAGCGGTGAGGCATCCTGCAGCTTCATGTATGATGAGCTAGGCAAACAAGCATACCGTAGGGCCCTGAGCTTTCAAGTTCTCTCGTACATGAAGAAATGTCGGGCAGGGCTAAAGTGAAAAAGAAAATGAAGGAGATCAAAGAACAGTACGCTGTCTCGGAATTATTCCAGAACACATAGTGCTTGATTGGGGAAACTACCAGTGCATCCTCAAAATAGACCCAGATTCCGGAGTACGTTTTACTCCAGAATTCACCAGTTTGTGCTTACTCGTACAGGAAAGAGAGGAACAACAGTGTACAGTCCTGCTCGAAGAAGTCCAATCATGAGAATGAAGTTAGTTTGGCAACTGCACCAGTTTGCACCCGAGTGTTTGCAGGTCTAGAGCTACCCAGCGACCGGCTCCTGGCTCGACTCACGTGATCGGATTTCATTGCCTGAGCAGCACTGTCGTTTTGTATTCTCACTATGTCCAGTAGCTGTGGCAATAAGAGATGATACAGTCAGACCTCGCTTATCCGGTCCTCTTTTATCCGGATCCCTCGCCATCCGGAATCGTTGGTTACCGATATATAGCATATGGCATGCATACACACAGTATGTGTGTTTGATTATCCGGTTCCCTCGCCTATCTGGATATTTTTGTGACTGTACAGCGAGATTGTACATCACACACAATGTACTGTAAAACTGGAAAGTCTAAAGAGCCACGAAGTCCAACGTTTTAACGATCATTTTTTTGTTATTTGAAGAAACGTTTTCGCGAGATATCTGTGTAAAGATGTGCATACAGATGGGTGGCCAGGTGGCCATCGTTAAACTTTATGCACGTAATCATGCCAAAATTACAAAAACGTTACACTTTTTGGTCGTTAAACTTTCCGGTTTTACAGTAGTTGTTCATGCGGTTGATCGTAATTTTTTACCTGGAAAGTGAGTAAAAACAGACCTGATCAGGGCCATAGCACTGCTATTTCAGGTGGTCCGGCCAAATGGGATACTAGTACTTGAACGGAAATAAATAGTATCGACGAAAGCACCGTTTTGTGCGAATTGGTTGGGCTAATGTTTTCCAAATAAGGTCCGGCCACGGCCGTCGTACCTGCAAGACCGGGTGCTACGGCCCTGCTAATTTTCCAGGTCCTCCTTACGCCCTTCCAATGTGGGTATTATCACTGCACTGTAGTTACAATAGGACATACTTTAAAATGGCTAACTTTAGAGACGGCGATATTTTAGCGATTTCAGAGAAAGGATTGCTTTCGCTAAAGTTTAGCAGCGCCAATCGAAATTCTGCATGTACAGCATGGTACTATTCATTCTTCTTTTTTAACTCTGAAACTCGGATTGCTGAAATATTTCATCGCGAATTCGTCCAGATTCAGAAATAGCTAAGCATGTTACCCGCTAAATTTAGCCGCTCTACAGTACTGCAAAAGCTAGATGCTGCTGCATCCAAACACCAGCATCAGAAGGGAACAGAAACCTCTGCAGGGCAGATTAAGGGCAGAACTGAGAAAGCAGCTTGAGACCGATCCCCGATCCCCATCTTCACCAACTCCAGGGTGCAACACAAAAAATCAGCCAAGCGCTTTCATGACTGCATCGTCTGCACTCTTGCAATTTGCAGTAAAATCTCCAAAACTTACTGCTCGTCTCCATCGTCGTCAAAAGATCGCGTCACCAGGCAGCCCAACATGGCAATGAAGTCCAGGGTCAGAGGATCACAGGATCACAGGATCATTGAGAAAGAGCATGCTCTAGGCAGACTGATCTCCCGTGCTCTCTGCACATGGGATTAAATACATACAGACAGAGAGAATGACTGATTGATTGACAGATAGACTCAGACTCGGACTCAGACATGCCCATCGCGGAAGTGATGATAGCGAACAGCTATGTTTGACATAGCAACTTGTGCTGGGATTACACCATTCAACAGCTTACAAGGCTGATGAATTGACTGCCACTAATTTTATCCTGGTATCCACCACACAGCTGATTGAAGTGACTTTTTCTGGCCAGTGAATCCCTATTTTCATTTTTCCATATTTTCCATCCATTTTTCTTTTTTTCTTTTTCAACACACACCACACCACATACTCCGGCATACACTGGCTGTTGGTGACCACCCAGACAGACAGACGCGCACAGACAGACGCGCGCACACACACACACACACACGCACATGCGCGCACACACACATATGGGCAGATAGACAGACAGGTAGACAGACTGACTGACAGATAGACAGACAGAAGGACAGGTGGACAAACGGATACTCATGGTTTGACAGACGCAAACACAGACAGACAGTCACATGTACTTGTACTTTCTCAATGCTATGACTGGTCACGCGAGTCTTCCCCGAAGAGGGGCCGATATCCCCTGAAATTCCCAAACTCTCGGTGGACTTGGAAATGATCTCACTTATGGGCTCACCACACCTCAGTAAGTGGGAGAGGACAAGGTGAAGAAAAGGGATTGACGACATCAAGGTATCCGTCCTGGGATCCAACTGCATTCACCCCTGCCCCCAGTGAAGGTAATATTTGCTACTCCAGTCCATTCATAAAAGAGTGCTGGCTCTGGCGAGCTCCCGTGTTTGGCGATTTTTTGTGATTTAGCGTACACAGTGCAGTGCCGCGAAATCTGAGGTTAGAAAAAGGGTCCGAAAAAGGTACATCAACTGGGGTTCGAACAGGAAAATGCAGTAACGCAAGTGGAGTGAAACGGATTGGATTTCCATGGCCTTTCCCAATTCAGTGCTTACAAGAGAAAACCTGGCCGAAATCCTATTCTCGTTATGGCTTGCTTTTCGGAAAAATGGACTGCAGAAACATAATTAGAACAGCATTCCATGGGGGACTGCAGAAAACAATGGTGAAAAAACTCAAAATTTGACCCGGGCCACTTATGGCCAAGAACCTAGGATTTCATCTTTTTCTGAATGGATTGTAGTGTGGGTGGTTAAATCAGAGTGGATCTGATGAAGTCTTCACTAGCACCATTGATTACACAAGAGTTAATCTAGCCAGAAGCAGTCCATGGTTAACAGGTATGTATACTTCAAATAGAAAGTATTATGAACCCTGGAACCAACAAAGTTGGTAGGTACAGCATTACACGTTCAAGCAGCCGAGCCCGTTGGCAACAGACACAACACTATCTGGCATAAGTGTACCCACCAACCGAACTAGCAAGCCCATACACACACGCATTATGATAGCATGAAAAATGTTTTTGCCAAGATGCGCACTCGGGCAGGCTTTTTGGTCTCCGTTGTTCTACCTTTGTGTGGTACTCTCTTCCCTTGCTTGGGCATGGTGCAGTATCTACAGCAAGGACCCTGGCCGTTCAGACAATAACAATTCTACGGGATCGTAGAACCTAGTCCAGCAGGTCCAGACCATATTTCGAAAACGTTGACCAACCCAATTTGTGTAAAAGGTGCTTTTTCATCAACGAGAGAGCTTGGAAGCTCAGGGCTCTACGCTATTATAATGCTTTTTTGCCTAACTCATCATGCATGTTATCAGAACTAATGGAACTGTTTTTCCATTGATTGGCTACATAATTGTGTTGCAAAAACGTTTCAATCAGTTTGAATATGAGTTAAGCGGGATTCACAGAGACTTTTTTGCGATGCGATATGCGACGTGATCTGCGACGGATGCGTGCGATGCGAGCTCGCGAAATACCATTCACAGAAGAAGTCAGCGATGCGACAACGTCTTGCTGATTTGGGTACGTCACCATGATATTCGCGCGGTTTGGTACAACTTGTACAAATTTATAGGCAACTATTGAACCTTTGTACAACTTTGCTGTAGAAAAGGTCAAAATCGTACGCCAATTCGCTTGTTGCATCCCAAAACTTGAGCCAAGCTCAACTTCTGCGATGGCCCAGGTGCGGCAGTTGCGTGGGGTGTGGGATGGCTGCGATTTGGAAATTTCCCGGTTTCGCGGCTGTCGTATCGCGTGTCGCATCGCAAAAAAGCTTCTGTGAATCCCGCTTTAGGCAAAAGTAATTGCAGAATTTATTGGGTTTAATATATAAAATTATTGTATGGTAGGGCCCGGAGCGAAATAAATAAATTTTCTCTTTGCATTCGAGGGTAATACGACACCGTCTACCACCTTGATGACCTAGGCAAAAAAGCATAGGGATGTTATAAATTTTTCATTTCTCCCATTTTTTCAAGAAATAACCAAGGATTCGAAGCCACACTATTGCCCGGCATGCATTCCCCTGATACACTTCGCATACATACTCATTTTTCCAAGTTGCTTCACGTTATGATCTTGCATTTGAAAGCCCTGTTTGAATATTGTGACCAGCTGTCTTTGATGGTACGGTACTGGACAGGTACGGGATACCGCCAGGCATGCAGACGGCACAAACACGGAATTAAAGCTGTGTGGACCCTGGCTAGCGCCAAACGTTACTGAAGTAACGTCTTTTGCATAGCTACGGGAATAATGTTCGTTTCCAGTCCAGTGTCTCATTTGGCTGGACCACCTGAAATCTGGGTGCTTCGTCCCTGATACTAGTTTACATAGCGAATCAGTGCTTTTTTTGTTTTACCTGCGGAAAAAACTGAGTGGTACGGCAAAAACGGGTACGGTCAATATCCTAGTGACCGTAGCAACGTGTTCCGGCGCCCCTGGTTACTCTGATTACTATTGTAGGTACAGTACTAGCTGTCATGCATAACTCTCACCTACTAACACCTACTAAGTATAATCCTCATTCATACTCTCCATCTCGCGTATGGGAAACACGTCGCATCGCGAAAAAGTTGACTTGAGCTGAACTTGTTTGGCCCATCGCGCGACGGTCATCGCATGTACGCGAAATGAAGTATGAATCAGCCTTGAGATGACTTGGTTGTGTCATTGCTGTGTGATTATTGTATTGCTGGCTCTGTCCACTTGACGTAGAGCACTATACACAGCCTGAGTACCTTAGACAACTGTCTCACCGTATTTCATTATTTCGCATTTTGTCTCCTCTTACATTGTAACAGAGGGTACCAGGTTCAAGTCCAGCGGAAGGATTTTTTCCAGCCGTGCTGCGACCCACAGTTAATTGGGAACTCGTGGCCTGGCACGAGGGAAACATTGATGCAGTGAATGGGATTTTCGGTCTTTCACCACTTTGTGGTGGGTCTGATCTACTCACCGCCCACCGCTTAGGAGCTGCATCTGCGCCTTGATCCAAGAGGGTGGTGGCGTTCCCACGGCGGATGCGGAAAACTGGGCCTTCGGCCGAGTCTCACGCGAACCGTGAATTTTTTTACATTGTAATAAGTATTGCGTTATTCTATTCATCCACTCACGATAGCACCACAAACTTACTTGCAATGCAGTAGCGAGCACTACACAAGCACTAGCTCTGCTAACGTTCGACGCGGTAGCTCCGTAGCCACGGGCGTCCAGCTTTTCGTGGCCCATTACGGAACGCATGAGGGCAGGGTTTCGGTGCAGCAGTTGTTACCAATACAATCCTGAATCCCTCACCAGCACAGCGGTGTACTACTGGCAGCTCCCACTCAATTATTATCTCTGAGCGCTTGAAGAAGATTCACATGCATCTCTTCTCCTTCACGGCAATAGCGGAGTGATGTTTTGTAAAGCAGCTACCGGAGAAAATTGATAGTTATGCAGCCAGGACCAGAGTGGTATGGTAGAGATACAGTGGTATAATTATAATGTCTCCGTCAGACAAACCATTCTCCGCCGCCAACACAGTCCACGGGTAAAGCCAGTAAGATACCGGAGGAGAAGGACCTTCGGAAGCATTTCTGACGCGAGAGTTTCCAGGTAGCTTGAAGAGCAATACCCAGCGACACGCTCTGAACAACAAATTTTCTTTCTACTCCAGTTTTACATTTTGTGTTTATTACCTTCAACAAATATTAGTTTTATTTAGTTGAGTTGGTGAAAATGGCCTTTCATTTTCCTAAGCCGATCTGTTTTCAGCTGAACGCCTCGCGCCTGCTAGAGACGAGTGTGAGCGTCTGTGAGAGTGAGAGAGATTGTGAGAGTGAGAAGAGTCTGGGACAGTGAGTCTGGGACAGTGTGAAAGTGAGATGAGTCCGTGAGAGGGTCAGAGGGGTCTGGGACTGTGTGAGAGTCTGTGAAAATGTGAGAGTCTGTGTGACAGTGTGAGAGTCTGCGAGAGTGAGACTGTGCCAGTACAGACGGTGAGAGTGTGAGGGACTGTGAGATTCTGTGACGACAGTATGTGACAGTCTGTGAGAGTGCTAAGAAGTAAGAGCACATGCGCTACATGTACAGTCTAGTCATGGCCAAAGAAATCCGACCCGCGAGTCAAAAGTAGCGCCGCGTTTCCATTACATCATGCATGCTTCCCAAAACCTGATCCGACTGAGAGCCGCATGACCCTTGGCGCTGCTTTCGGCACATGGGTTGGATTTCTTGGGCCACGACTGTAGATTGACCATGCAAGTACTGTCGTAAATCCAGTCGATTGACCGGGGCCGGCGCCCTCAGCGCGCACAGAACAGCGCCTGATCCGATGCGACCAGCGCGCTGCAGCATGTGTGTACTGCTTACCCACGGCTGCATGGCCCGCGCCCTGGGGCCGCTAGACGTGCGACCGGATTTCCATGTCCACGACAGTATAATAGTTAATACCAGATGCACAATGCATAAGCAACTATCTCTACTGTCGTGGCCATAGCCTACTCACCCATACCATCCCTACAATTACAACCTCGGCGTCGCACCTACAGAGTAGAATCTACAGTCTCCACCCCATATGCCTATCACATATTCCACATGCTCCGATTTGCAACCACAGAGCCTTTCTGTCCACTGTTTGACTCCTTGCTCACGAGTCACTACCAACTAATCCAGCATCATGATTTGTAATTTTAAAGGATTGGGAGAACTTCAAATTCAAAGGATCAGTCGGGGAAGTGAGCTGCCTGAAAAGAGAAAAATTTCTAGACCCACCAGGACTCTGTGGTGGGTCTGGCATTTTTTCTCTCTTCAGGCAGTTCACTTTCCCGACTGATTCTTTAAAAAAATTTAAGTTCTCCCAATCCTTTTTAAAAAATTGATCACTTTCGTTCACCTCTGGTAGTACGAACTAGTTGGAACAATCAACTTCTCTGGTAGTACGTTCCAGAAACTGACCCAGGTTGGCGGGGGGAGAGAACCCAAGTGCCATCAGTATGTGTGGCACGTGTTGTGAGCTGCCTTTGGAGCGAAAACTTGTCAGCGCCTCCTAGCTAGGTTCAGCCTGGTCCCATAGCTCAGTGGTTAGAGCATTGCTCATGACAAGGAAGGTCCCGGGTTCGAGTCCTGCCTCCTGGTGGTTCTGGCATTGTTTTCTCTTCTCAGGCAGTTCACTTCCCCGACTGATTCTTTGAATATTAATTTTTGTAAACTTCAAACTTTGTTATCTTCAATGATGGACTCAGTCACTGCCCTGCTTACAAGTACTCAGTGCGTACATTACACTAGTAACTCTGTTCTGCCATGTGCTCATTCTTCCCTTACACCTCTCTCGCCAGCCTAATATTCGCTAGGAGACCTTTTGAAAATTGGTATCCTTTCAGTGCCTTTGGAGAATCCTTCAAATAGAATGTCACATGTCGAAACAATCAGGTAGAGAGTCTAGTCCACAGTGATGACACCAGGTCCATACCATTTCATGGGAAATACATGTATCTACCCGTCACCCATCACTCTGAGCTCCGTTGATGAGAACAAACAAGGTCGAAACGGCTATCTGTCTGAAGAAGTCCAGGACAGATTCTGCTCAAAAATTGGCAGACTGCTCGAAAATTGGCAGATTCTGCTCGACAATTGGCAGATTCTGCTCCAAAATTGGCAGCTTGAAACATACCAGAAAAAGTAACAGATTCTGCTAACCTTTTTGCCGGCATTATTCGCCAACGTCTAGCTGTCCTGTGTACATGTACATGTATCTACTTGCATGTCCACTGACCGGCCTGTCGACGCAGGATGGTGCTGGAGTAGGCATCGGCCATTGAGAACTGAATTTCGTCGGTTTTACGTGGAATTTTTTGGAGCCTTTTTTCCAACATATTGTACTTGAATATTATTCTCTTTTTCTTTTCATTGTATCTCTATTTTCCACATCTACATGACTATATCTTGCCCGTGAAAGAGGCCGTTACCCCGAGAAAAAAACTTGTATGTCCTCTTGCCTACCCATGTTCACTGTGCATGTACATGTACAGTGAACATGCACCAGTCTAAAGCACCCACGCTTGTGTGCATACAATTTTAACCCTGCCCCGGTCAACCGAGATTCCAGGGATCGGCATGATGTCACACATTCGAGTTCGCCATCCCAGCGTGCATTCATTTGCTTACGTCAACCACAACCCGAAGGTACCTATGAGTTATGAAGGGAAAATGGAATATAGGAGAAAGAAACAGGAACAATTAAGGGTTGGAGCCACGCAAGGTGGCTGTGCCAGTGGTGTAGGCCAAGCTCAGCCGACAGACCGTCTTGGCTTCATTTCCAGAACTACGCACTGTAGCAATGAGACAGACATAGGGAAATTCAGAATGACACACAGACAGAAACATAATCATACATGTTGATCGGTTGACATTTTTTTGTTGTTTAAATTTGTTTAGTATTAAACACAGCCCTACTGGAAAACATGTGGAGAACAAAAAGAAACGAGGGAAGGACAAAATATAGGGGATGTAGGCATGCTGTCAACCGATCAACATGTTTTTCCCAATTTCTATCAAACAAGGCTTACCTATCACGATCAATCACCACCACCACACCAAGGTCGTTGACGCTGCAAGTTCTATTCAAAGGAAATCCCCAAATTGTCGCCCTTGGGGCTTCGTCAGGGAGTAAAATAAAAATGAAATGAAACTGGTTCTGTAGCAAACGATAATATCGGAGCATTGAGACATTGGCACTACAGAAGTGAGGAGAGGAGAGCACGAGGCGTCATACATTAGCACTTTAATAGTTTACTACAGAGTCAGTTTCATTTCATTATTACTTTGCTCCCTGATGAAGCCCCAAGGTCGAAAATTTGGAGATTTCTTTTTAATAGAATTTACAGCGTCAACGACCTTGGTGTGGCGGTGGTGACTGATCGTGATATGAATTGACTGCAGTGGAGCCTCCGTGTTCTAAAAACAAGGCTTACCTATATGTACATGTACATGTACCAAACAGATTACATGTACATGTGCATGCACAGTACCGGGGGGGGGGAGCTAGTGGGATAGCAATAGTGTACATGAGTATTAGAAACGAGACGACAAATTGGGAAATAGTGGTACCATTATTTTGCCCTGGAGTGTAGTCAGACTGATCACGGGGACCCGGAAGACGAAATGAGTGGAAACCTGATACTTCGTTAGTGCGTCATCTCGATGATTGTTTGTCTGTCTCATTTCTCAATAGCAAGTATAAAACGTTCTATAAGAAGAAAAGAGGAGCGAAGAGCTACAAGTTACGCTATAATATCCACTAACACCAAAAATGTTCTATCAAGAGTTTTATATGCCCTGGGTTTATGCTCTCTTCATTCCTGTCACGCTCGCCTTAAGTTTTTTTTTATAGCTGCGCTTCATTACCAGTACAGTCCAGTACAGTAAATGCTATAGAGGTGGAGAACTCTTGCAGAACTCTTAATGAGGCTTCACGCAGCTTCATTGTAACAAAGCATGGTTTGGATGATAGCGACACTGGCCAACACTCGGTCATACTGCAATCTCACACAATCGATCAGAAATAGTGGATTTAATTTAGAACGTTTCTGTCAAATTATATAGACCATCTTCAATTGACTGCGTTGCCACGAACAGATTTAGTATGAATTTCTTTTGTGAGTACATTCAGGGAACTCCTCGACCTAGCTCAAAGTCTAATAATATTCGCGGGATCCGCGTTAGCATCACTTGAATGTTCAGAAACACACAAGCTATAGCCTTCGCTTCCGCAGGCCACCACTATGCCTTTTCACCTTAGTGGCGAATGCAGACCTCACAAGTGAGTCAGGGGAGTGGAGGTGAGTCTCTCAACTCGAAGTCTTAAGTGACGTGAAATGATTCGTACATACGTGTAGAGTAAGTACTCAGATGGAGAGCCAGGAAAATATTTGAATTGAAACAAGGAAAACGGCGGGACACAAGTTATGTCTGCCAACTACACCAGGTTTTTGAACAATGAGACGTGACACAAGGTAGCACCAGACTGGAAGTGACACCTGGTTTAGTTGGCAGACTCTAACGCATAACTCGTGCTCCACTGTTTTCCTTGTTTAAATTAACATACGTGTATACCGTATATTGTTTATATTATAGTAATGTAGCGTTGGCTAATACCGTGTATAGTTTAGAGGGGATCCAGCAAAAGCCACTCACTGTCTCATGTTCGCTCTAATACGGGGCACTAGACGTTACTGTTCGACAGCCAATCGCGTCCGGTGTTTGTGTATTGGGGATTGATCATCATTCTGTGGGAATGTGACCAACCCGGTCTGGTGAGAAGGTACTGTACATGCCGGTGTTCAGCCACGCTTACTGTAATGCCCGGGCTTGTTAGCAAGCCCCATGCAAAATGTTGCATATTCACTTAAAAGTAAAATGAATGAATCCAGCACAGCAACATGCTTTATTCTATTCCTTGGGTAAACTCGCACAGTAACGGATCGTTCGCATACTAGTACTTACACTGTAGCTGGGGCTCAGATGCTCTACTGTATCGGAATCCACCTACCGCGCTACCTTTCCGTGCTGGCCTCTTTTACTCCAGCAAACTGCCTTTCCAGCACACTGACTCTCCTGGTGTCGTTTTCGCGCACAGGTATGAACGAATTTTTCTATCAATTCAGTTTACCTTGATGGATTTTCATCATCCTGGGCTTAACGGTTGGAAAGATCAGGACAAAGCGAATCCATCCTGGTAGCTCTCAACTCAATATGCACAGCGGTGCAACTTCTACGTCCTCTTGAAGCTACATCACGATGCCTCGGAAGGCACAGGAACTCGATCTCACAATCGTTTTCAGTTTCTTGCTCCAGGTCAGCCGATTTTTTGTGACATTGTCTTTCTGAATGCAAAGATTAGGATTGTGCTTTTTAAAAGCCACTACTCCATCATGCAGGCTGTGTAGATCTACAGAGAAAACACCGGTCTTTACACCCAGGTGGTCGTTCATCACAGGTCCTAGGTCTCGCCTTACTGCGGAGCATGACCGAGTGTCTGAAGACTGAAGTGAGTGGTCTACCAACACAAGGAAGCAACACAAGGAAGGCGTCACGTGTTTACAGTGGCCACGCTTTACGCCACCAGTATGGTTGTATAGGTCAATGCAGGTTTGGATGGCTGGCTGATACCAGGGAGTAGTACAATACCGGTATTGTACTACTCCCTGGCTGATACAGTGAAAAAAAAAACTCACCCAGTGCGTACATGTACTCTGTTCTGTAATAGTTGACATACTATTGCTCCGGCGCATGGATGTAGTGATCAGTACTGAAGTACATGTACATGTACATGTATGTCAGCCTAGTAGATACCGATAGGAGATTAAAACTTGGAGGAGAGGAGATTGAGAAGAAATACTACGAGCAGATCTACGCCGTGCAAATATCAGCAGGGTCAGCACTGAGCATAGACTGTTTTTCTCTTTTTCTTCGATTTCTGACAATTCCTACGACTATTCGATTATTCGTTCACCCCACGAATATTCTAAATTATTCCATTATTCGTTTCAACACTAAATTGTCAGGATATGAAGTCCCTCGGATACTACGGACCCAGCACTGCTGACCATGGCCCGGGCTGTACATCTTATGAAGTCCCTCGGATACTGCGGACCCAGCACTGCTGACCATGGCCCGGGGTGTACATCTTATGAAGTCCCTCGGATACTACGGACCCAGCACTGCTGACCATGGCCCGGGGTGTACATCTTATGAAGTACTACCAAGTGGTAGTACAGTCAACTTCGCTAATAACGACTGCGGATATAACGACAATTCGCGAATAACGACCGAATTTCCATGCCCAGAGCAAAGTCCCATCTAACTGTATACATTTAACTTCGGATATAACGACTATCTGAATAACGACAATTCGCGTATAGCGACATGCTTTTAGTGCCCCGTGGTCATATTCACTGCTTGAATAACGACTTTCTGGGCTTTTGACAGCTATTTCAAGTACCTGTCAGTCAAGTACATGTACCTGTCATGCAGAAGTACCAGAACCTATGGTGCACTGCACTGGTGATGGATATTATTGCACACATGCAAGAAAATGCAGCCAAGGGGGGGGGGGCTTTTTCTTCCTTTTTTATGTTGGCTTCAAAATTGTTGGATTTACCAGCACACCTATATGTATGCAATGTACATGTAGCTGTACATGATTGCACAGTAATCATCATACATGTACAATGTACATGTCTCTGGCCCTAGGCCCTGTAGATGGCTCAAAAAGGCATATTTTTCAATTGATTTCCCTTGCATATTGAATTTTTAGTTCCTTTCAACTGCAATATGAAAATAAAGTACACATTGACATAGAGCAAGAAAAGAGCTTGATTTTGATATGCATATCATACTATACAAAATATGGGTTCACATACATTCAAATGGGACTTCGGTTATAAGGACACTTCGCGAATAAGGACACTTTTCTGATGCCCCGCCGAATGTCGTTATTGGCGAAGTTGACTGTATATAAGTAACTTATCAGAGTTCTACTGCATTAATTTTAGTGAAACTCGGGACTCCACTCCACTCTCCAGTTCAAGAACGCCAGGCAGTTGTGTGTACCGCGTATACCGGTTTGCGCAACTCCCTTGCACTCATCAACACGCTACAGTGTACAGTGTAGATCGTGTGACTGCATGATTTTACCCGTACATGTACATGTACATGTAGTTACGAGTCACCACTTGAGCGCCCTTTTCCTCGTCGCCGCTCAATACAACTCACGGTGTCAACACAATGCTGTTTTTAATTAAGCGAGTCCGGCAGTACATAGGACATGATTGTCACTCAAGTTTCCACATACAAGTCGTACCCTTCACCAGGCATAACACA
The DNA here is from genome assembly GCF_964019385.1 of Sycon ciliatum. Taxonomy (NCBI): domain Eukaryota; kingdom Metazoa; phylum Porifera; class Calcarea; order Leucosolenida; family Sycettidae; genus Sycon; species Sycon ciliatum. The sequence continues at coordinate 4,181,420 of NC_088649.1, read as the reverse complement.
ATTGAACGTGAACTGATTTGCACGACGAAAAGAACGAAATTGGATACGGAAACAGCACAAGTTCAAGTGGAGGAACACGAGCTTCAAGAGCAGGCAATCTGGCAGGGCTCACGTAACCACTCCGTACTGCATCCGCCAGGAATGGATGTCAAGACCAGGTTTCCATGTACATTGTACAGTATTTGAAACTGTCCACCTCTCCGGACTGCCCTCTTGGCCCACATTCACCACTCCAGAGCGAGGAAGTTCGTTCTTGGATAGATGTGACAGTACATATCTCAGTGGAGGTACCAGTACATTTAGACAACGAATGAGTAGTAGATAAAGACTAGTGGATAATGGAATGAGTACATGTAATTTTACAATTATGGTAAAGGTGGCGGAATCGCACACTTTTATATATTATGGTAAAGGTGGCGGAATCGCGCACTTTCTGCATAGAAAAATGGCATAACCCAAAGAAGTTGAAGGTGACAACAGTTCTAAAGGTGATAACGAAACCCACAGTGCTGCCGGCACATGCATGCAGATGGCGCTAGACAAGGGTTTCGTCACAGCTTACTGGATGGATAAGAGAGAGATTCCCGTGAAAACACGGTCACGTACTGGGCTATTTGTAACAGAAGATGGTGACAGATTACGCTCAGATTGTTGTGAGCACCTTACGGGCAGACGTGCCATTCTTCATTCGTTTGACCATATGCGTGTAGCCGGTGGATGGTTCATTTAAATAAGTGTGCTGGCATACTGTCTGTTCTTGGCTACTAAAGATTCTCGACAGCCTCTTCTGCCTGTGTCAATATACTTGTAGTAGTGCATACGTGAACGGACTACATGTAACTGTATTGTTCGAAGCAGTTAAAAGGCACCCAATTAAGCCCCAATCCGCACAAATACAAACACTATGGCATGTACGTGTACACTCAAACAAACACACACGCCCGCACAAAACGCACACACATGCTTGCACACACAAACACACGCATAAGCACTAGCACACACACACACACACACACACCTGGTCCTGGTCCTGGTAAACACTGCCATTACGGTCACGTGTCCCCTTACGGGGCCGACAATATAGAACGACGAGCGGGACCATGTTCGAGAGAGCCATCTCCAGCAGCTATGGATCTGGCTTATCATCGGAAACGATTCCTCTCACGGCTACAGCTAGAACTGGTCCATCACTCTCCACAACAGAGCGAACATTCCATGAGCCAACGCTCAGAGTCAGACACACACACACACACACACACACACACACACACACACACACGCATAAGCACTAACACACACACACACACACACACACACACACACACACACCTACAGACGCTGGTGTCCCCGATTGCGTACCTCACAATTCTGCACGCGAGCACGGAAAAGTGAGTAACTTGATCCGAGTACAGAACGTAAAGGAAAGCTGTCTAACACAGAGGGTGTGCGCCTTAACCTGCAATAGTGCTCAAATGCCCGGAATGGGCAGAGCGTAGTACGCAAGAGGTACACAAAAGGAAGTATATAGGGCTGTTTTTGTTGTAACTCAGAGTTTCATGGCAAAAACCAATCATCAGACAACATAAGGAGATTAGAAAAACGCAGGTATATGAAGGCAAGCAGAGGAGATAGAATAATTCAGTGCAGACAATATGATAATCATTCAACACCTCCCACCTCCCAGAGGCAGTACGCTCTGACGTGCCAGAATCAACATCTCAGGAAAGCTGTCTAATGTGTCCGTAGTAAGCACTCCGAAATACGTCAGACAGGTACCCGGTAATTGCTAGTTACTTTCAGTTAGTGAAGTGCAAGGGAAAGGGTGGCTACAACATTGGAAGGGACAAACCTTTAATCACGTTAGAAAACGTAAGTTTTTTACCTCCACAGAAGTACTTCAGAACTGAGTAGGAGCCTGGTCCGGCAACGGTAAATACTGGGTGCTTGACGTGAAGAGAGAATCGTGCGTGTTCGCGCGTGTACGCGTGTGTGTGTGTACATTATGTGTAGGTAGATGTCAATGTTACGAGTGTATCATCGAGGTTTGGTCCATGGGATCCATGGCGTCTACTTACACCCAATCTCTGCTACATTTGCATTATACAATGTAATGTAGGCTAGCTGTTTACAGTCCATTCATTGGAAACTGGCACCCTAACTTTTTGGTGTCTCTCTCTCACATACATGTAGTTGTAGATATCGTGAAAACAACAGTACATCCTGCATTGTGTGACCCGTGCAATTACTCCTTGCCACATTTGAGGCCAGAAAAGTCCAAGAACAGGGAAAAAGAAATTCAGCCAGGTTTTACAAAATTAGGACAGGTATGCCATGGCAAAATGTATGGAGAAGCAGATCCCAAACCCAGATTTTTGAGATTTAAAGTGGGTTTTTGATCCTCAATTCGGCCCAAATCCCACTTTCAAAAGCCAGCGGGCCAGTTTCCGATGAATGGACTGTAGGCTAGCTGTTTAGGCTAGCTGTAGAGGCTAGCTGTTTAGGCTAGCTGTAGAGGCTAGCTGTTTAGGCTAGCTGTAGAGGCTGTTTGCACCTTGTTAGGTCTCATGGGCACCGACAACTAACTACTAGTACCTAAGTAGTTACTTGGCACTGGTCAGAATTCGAGACTGCTCGGTGCTCGGCCGCGTTGAGTATTACAATCATGTGGAGTGGGTCATGACTCATGGTGTGCTAGTAAACAAGTACTAGTATGGCCAATTCAAATGATGTATGCAATACAAAATACAAATACAATACAATACAATGGCGGGTTCAGGTTCCGGGCAGCAGCTGCTGATGATATTAGACGCAGAGAGCGTATACCGTACTCTTTGCTCTCCCGGCTCCTGTTCTACAGGCAACACAGCCCTACTGGGACACGAGACAGTGGTAAAGTAGTAATTGCGAGAAGTCGCCTTAACAAACCAGCAACATGACTCCAAGTTGTAGATACTGACAAGATTATTAAATTAATAATCTGCACAAGAGAGAGATTGGAAGCTTTGTTACAACTCTGAGTTTCACGTATTACTATAATCATCAAGCAATTGATGGATCCAAAACGGGCAGCCAGAACATAAGGGGAAGCAAGGTGGGAAATTCCGAGGGGTATCATAGGCGACGCGTATCATAGCGCGAGAGTCAATTAATAATAATATGTTCTCCATACAGAGCAGTTTCGACCACTCATGTCTCAACAGTGAAGGTTCAGAATAATGAATAATGAATAATGAATAGCTAGAACTGATTTGAACGCACAGTATATACAGAGAATGCAAAGAAGAAGTCGCGATCCCGTGCTTAGAGCCAATAGACTTGTTTAAACGTGCGTCCGTTGACTGATTCTGTTGCCGGCGATCCGTACCGTATGAGCCCAGATACGATTCCTGTGCTTGAGGCTATCAAGAGCATTAGCCAGCTTGTTAGCAGCATCTACCTTGTTTGGGTTAGCAGTCATTGTGGCTTATTCCTCAATGACGACGTAGATCGCCTGGCTGCGGCTGGTACAGTCGTCCCTCTCTAATCCGGCACTTTATAATCCAGCACCCTCGATAAACCAGCACAATTTTCAGTAGCCAAAATGTCCTCTTCATGTACATTGCAGCAGTAAATCAGATTTGTTAATCCAGTACCCTCCCTAATCCAGCAGATTTTCGTGGCACAAATGGTGCCGGATTATAGAGGGACCACTGTACCCAGGTCCCCCAGGGTCGCGTCCGTCTTCCAGTGCAAGCCACCAAGACTGCAGTCCGCAAGGCAACACGGTACCGGCCACCACTGCTCGACACCAAGAAGCTCAGTGACCTTCGGACACGGAAAGCGTCCTGCAAGCTGAACCAGCAAATGACCGGCCACTGTAGTCTTCTGAATGGCTACCTCCACCGCATTGGAGCTGCAGACTCGCCTCACTGTGTCTTCTGCCCTGGCGTCGTCGAGGATGCAATGCACTTCCTTTTCGACTGCCCAGGAAGAGCACAAAGCCGTCACTCTGTAGCTCTACAGTCGTCTTAATCCGTCAGTCAAGCTGTAGCCGACTCTCCCTACAATATTGCAGTATTCTTGCAGTTGGAGAAACTGTTTTGAAGTTTCGAACACAGACTTGAAACACGATACATGATGAATTGCTACTATTATTATGTGAACTCTCATTACACCGGTATGCGGTATTACCTTCCACATAGTCATTAGTCTAGCATGGCATCATATATTTATCTCAATCCAGTGTTTTCCGAAGAATGAAAAAAAGTGCTAACACACGAAGAAAGGGTGCAAAATGACACTCTTACGGGTTTGTTTAGATGGCCGAAAGCTGCTTCTTACCTACATCAGTACATGTGTATCTAAGTCGCCTTAAATTAACACTGCATTATTCCTGGTGGGGAGTGTTGCCGTGTGATATTCTGTTACGAGCAATTTCTTAGTTATGGAACGTTTTGGCCCTCTCTTTAAAGTCCTGCACCGCCACGTGCCAATTCAAGCGTCTCAGATTGAAAGTTTACTTTCGTGGCTAATGCTAGGATGATGGCGCCTATGCCGAGAGATTCTAGGCTCACAGTTTTCTTCACTCCGCCTAAACAGGTTAACATTATCTTTTATCGTTTCTCCCTTTCCATCGTCATCATAAAATTGGGCATGATTGTCCGTTGGATTTGCGATGCAAAATAACAAAATATACAAGTACAAATACAAGCACATTGCGAGGACAGCAGACCGCATTCGTTTCTGCATCGGCGTTGCAATCACACTTCGGCACTCACGTCGTTGTTGTTCCTCTATCTCAGTATCTGTTTCTATTTGTGTTGAAGTGATCAAGGCAGGATTGATTTCTTAGAGCGCAAAACAAGCGCCACTCGGCCCCGAAGTCGCCTGTTCAAGTGCGCCTCTTACATGAACTGACTTTGCGCTGTACATAATCATTACCATTTTCGCCCTATGATAGAATGAATAGGCTTCGAACAGTTTGCGTATGGCACGAGCATTCACTGTGACGGTCGTTGAGGGTCGCCCAAGGCAACGCTCGTTTCCTTCGTCCCCTCAGGCTATTTTAGTGGGGCCTGCTCAGTGTTCTATGTTGCAGAGCTGTGTTGGACACCACGAATACTCCCCTACGCTCGTCGTATGCATGTTCTCGTACTGTGAGCTCCGCTGCAGAGACCTATGCTGCAGTACCTAACAAGGTCGAAATACAGTGCTGGCAACTGAAATCCGACCACTGAGCGGTGCGGTCACATTCTAGCGGTCTCTATTTCGTAGTTTTGCTACGCAGGGGTCGGATTTCAGTTGCCAGCACTGCAACTACCTATCCGGAGACCGAGTATTACGTTCCCCGCATCGGCTTGGCTGAGTACTGTCTGGTCGGCGTCAAAGTAAGTAATAATTATTAGTTATCTGCCCTCGTATCGTGCAAAGCTCGCTGTGTGTATCGCAGTTAGAGCACTCTGACGTTGATGCTTTGAGCCGGTTTAAACATGCTTGGTTGTTCATTAGTCTTCATTGCCATCGGCTCGACCAGTAACTCTCTGAGCTCTGCTAACGAGACCTAACAACATTCGGGACGGAAACAGCTACAGTAGCTATCTGGAGATTGTGTGTATCAGTATGTGCATGTACGACTCGTAGATACCTTTCGCACAAGATTCAGTGTGAGGGAGACAATGACGACCAGTGCTCGGTTTCTCACATCATTCACGAGTCCTATTCTTGCGACTTGACAACATGGGTTGTCACGCACCAGGCCGGGGAGATGTGCAAAATCAAACTTCCCACCCATAAGTTATTAACCTAGTGTTTCGCAGCTGCTATTTCGCACATTTGTTTGTAATTGCGCTGAATATAATGCTTGCTGGGAAATGTTCTACGGCCTCAAACAGGGTTGCGCGGCTCAATGATTGCACTTTGCTTACACAAAGCAATTCCAGCTGACGTCTTAGATATAAAAATTGCATTGTGCTCCGACCCTTTTCCATGTATTTCAGCCATGTGCTTAGTACACTTTACAGGGATGGTGGCCTAGCTCCGCGTACGCATGATTCAAAAACTTAAAACCCGTCTTGAAATCATCTAGACTCTTGATTCAAGAGTATAATTGCGTTCGTCACGTGGCAAGTTATGACCAGTAGCAAAGTAGTATAATTCACCGGTATCTGAAATCACAGAGTGGTAAGGTCTGCGAGCAAGCGTGCATGCATTCATCATGAGAATAATATCAAAATGTGTCCCAGTGTAGGGAATATAGTCGATCAAGTGAAACAGTATTGGAGAGAGAGAGAGAGAGTGAGAATAAAAGGGAAGGAGAGAGAGAGCATCTCAGAGAATTCTTGCAGGCAACTTTGCAAATGTGTAGACCAAACGCTAGGGCACTGGGAACTGGGAGCGTCGTGGCCGCAGTGGACAAGAATGATTCACTGTAGTATATGGCGCATACTGTAGTATGGATAGCATAGGCACGCCATTGCGACTGTGAAAACTATAATGAAATATCAACGCAGGTTCATTGTATGGTGACACAAAAGCATACTAAGTTATCTATTATAGAGACGAATGCTCTCAACGAACGTGATTACCTGGTTGCCTGGACAAAGGTGGATCATTCTTGAACATCGCACTGATCCCAATGAGATGACTTTCTAGAATGGGTACGCTGAATCGTATCTCTTGAGTTGCTGTTAGCAGCTGCGGTAACAAATGTACTATATAGAACGTTGCTATGTCCAATTCCCAGTCCAAAGAGGAAGGAACAAGACTGCAGTCGAGGACACTTACTGTTGTTTGTCTGTGAGCGAGTCTTGCTTCTTTACGGAGACATTGCCCAGTGTCCTGTCCTTGGCCGGTGGCGGCAAGATCTTCCCGCTGCTCTGACGACGAAAGAGCGATGGCTTGTTCGATGCCGTGCTGCCCTTGCCGGATTTCTTGCTGTCTGATCCAGGCATTGTTGAACGGAGACGGAGAGATCGATTGTAGAACTCGGGAAGGGATTCGACAGTGGGAAGTAGCGAAGGTGATTGAAGCTCAAACAACTCGGCGAGAACTGGCGACTTGTGGCGAGGAATCCAGGCTTTTATGCCCCGCTGCGGTGCGGTTCACAGATGCAGGGATTACAGCAAGCAGTCCGGGAATGCTAGTAGTAGTAGTAGCTCAGATGCATGTGTTGTTGTGAATAGCGCGAGGGCAGCATAGCAGCGAGGAAGCAATGATTGAAATAATCCTCTCACGCTGCTGCTGCTACCGCTGCTGCTGTCCTTACTAAGTATGGGAAACAATAATAGAGACTGTAGTGCAAGATAGCTGGGTGTTCGGCTCCTCGTACCATTCTCCAGTCTTTCCCAATACTATGTTGCACTGTATTGGAGTGCTCGGAGTGGGGTCTTCTCAAGAGCCGTCTCGTAGGCGTGTCCTGAACAATACAAAGTCGTTCGAAATTGAGCATCCACTGAATCGAGTTGCCATCTCTCTGCCGACCCACTTACACCACTCAGTACCTTGGAGTACAATGTGCGATCTTCGTGTGAAGCGTGCCCAGTGACAGTAGTCTGCCTGTGAAAGATAATGAGCGTCGGTACGCGGTCCAAAGTGGCTCCGTAGGGTGCAACCGGAGGTTGCATGCCAGTCCGAAGTGCACACACACCAGTGGTTGCACGTGGCCTACAAGCAGCTCCGGACTCTAATGGGTAATGGTAGGGCGCGGACGACATGTGTATGAGATAATTAGCTGCCGCTGCTGTCGGTTGCATGCTCGGAGTTCATCCTTGTTCTCTCACCCGCCACCCACCTCCGGCCAGCGACCTTGTATTATAACGGCAAGCGTAAAGTCTTCTGAGAGGAGCTCAGAGCACAGAATGCCTGATCAAATCACTCCATTCCATCAGTCCCATACTCTCTCTCTCTCTCTCTCTCTCTCTCTCTCTCTCTCTCTCTCTCTCTCTCTCTCTCTCTCTCTCTCTCTCTCTCTCTCTCTCTCTCTCTCTCTCTCTCTCTCTCTCTCCAGTCTCAGTGATCACCGGCAGAGGCACTGTGGTAGCAGACCGTGTACGGTGATCACCAGCAGAGGCACGGCGGTAGCAGACCGTGTACAGTGGTGGTCTGCAGTAACAATGCGCTGCGACACACAACAACATAACGGGATTGTTTGTGTCGATTCCACGGACTTCACGATGCACGTAAGCACAGGTATACACAAGATTTTCTTAGAACAATGCTAAGTGGCCCTAACATCGGCATCCACTGAATAGCTATTATCAAAGTGTGTACGGAACCTCAAACGGAAGAACACAGAACACACTGTCAGATGTCATGTCGTCACTGAGGGGCCCAGTCTAATCCAGCGCGACGAAGCCGTGTGGTCGTTGTCTGGCTGAGAAACTCGTAACCCTCGTGGCAGACAAAACAGTCAACATCGACATGAGGTCAGAGTTTGTGCCAAAATGCCGACACCAGCACCAGAGCCCAAATCTCCCTCTCTAACTAACGCTACTTCTCGTCTTCAGTCACATGAGCTTGTTCTGTCAACACAACGCCAAGCAGTACCGAGTTCGAGGCCATGATGATTTCTCCTACACTACTGTATCGAGTATTTACCCATGCCTGCTGTAGTACTGCTCGCACTGGCATTTCCCGTTGCTGACCCATATTAGCGTTGAGATGTTTTAGCTGAGGTTTTCATCCCTGCTATGGCTCATGTGCTAGTAATAATTATCACCAGTCAGTTCTGATCCAATAACACTCAGTCCCATTACCACCGCCATACGTGACGCATCTGCGCCTTGATCCTTGAAGGGTGGTGGCGTTCCTACGGATGCGGAAAACTCGGTTTCCAGCCGAGTCTCACGCGAACCGTGATCTTTTACTTGACGCATACGCGCCATGGCCTCCCCCCCCCCCCCCCCTATCCTCCCCCACCGTTTAGGAGCCGCATCTGACGCCTGATCGTGGGGTTGTGGCGTCCCACGGAAGCGGAAAGGTGGTTCTTGACCAGGGAGTTGTACGACTCCTTGTTATTGACCTGCCCGGTACGCGAACCCCGTCGAATTTATTTATTTTTTATTTTATACGCGCCATGGCACCAGCCTCCCTGAAAGCATCAAATATCTAGGCCCGCTCGCAGCACCTTCGATGTTGAGTGATGGCACAAAGGGGTGAATTAAAAAGGTTACAGCTCGGTGGATCTTCGTCTCCGGTGTGTACATGTACATGTAGGTGTGTAGGTGTGTAGGTAAACCGTTCACTGCATACTTGTGTACTGAGCACTCTATCCCAGATCTACATGTAGCTTCAAAAATATTTAATAATAATCTTTATTTCAGGATTACCCAAAGGCTAACCTTGGCCGGCCGTGTTTCAATGTTTGTAATTACAGTGCAAGTAATACCTCGCAAACACTGAAACAGGGCCGGCCAAGGTTAGCCGTTATGGAGACTGCAAGTTGGCTCGATGTTCCACACCTCGTACCATTCTCCAGTCTTTCCCAATGTTATGTTGCACTGTAGCGGAGTGCTCGGAGTGGGGTCTTTTCAAGAGCCTTAGCCTTTATGGATTGAACTCGGCTACTGCGCCAGTAGTGAATGCACAAAATGGAATTTGGTGTCAGGTCGTTGAATGTCTCAGTAGTGTGTCAGTTGTGTACTTACTCATCTACTCATCGCACTTTCTGACTGCTTACTACAGTGAAACCTGTCTAAGACGACCACCGCTCAAGGGACCTTCAAAACGTGGTCTCTGCTACCAGGTGGTCTCCTTATCCAGGGTCATGGAAATAGCTTCCCTTGGTCCTGGATGCGGTGGTCTTCTAGGACAGGTGGTCACCTTATCCGAGTGGTCGCCTTGACAGGTTTTACTGTATTAAAAAAAATTATTACAGGCCTCTTTTACGGGCAAAAATTAACACAATGTTTTAAATTGCAATAAACCATACACTGGAGAAGAAATCAGATAATGCATGTGTAAAATACTTAGTAACTTACTATCTTGTTACAGTAGTGGACAAGTTGACCATAACTCGCACCCATGTGTCCTTTCTTTATTTTTCGGTGGCTGCACATTACATACATGTATGGACAGTGGCGGTATGGATCCGTAAGCAATACAATCTCTACTGTTATTAATAACGCTGCAATGCAGCATGAATTGTCGTGCCATCGCACATTGATCAGTACACCTATCCACACTGCGGAACATGTAACTTCAGGAATTCATTCTTGTTCTCATATGGGAGCAACTGGATGATAACGCTTTTCAAGCGTCCAGCCGAATTCTGATCAATAATTGCCTCTCGGTACGTTTCTCTACACCTTCACAGTGAGTCTACAGTCAGTAGTCTGACTGTGAGTAGTCGATCCTATGCATAGCTACCACGACCAGATCGAACGCATGCTATACACGTGTTTTGGTCTGGCATATGTACATGTACGAGAACAGTGAAACCTCGTTAAGAAGAACACTGATAAGACAAACTTTCGCTTTAGAAGAACTAGTGTTCATAGCTCTATTGGATGAATCACTGTGTATTCACTGGGTATAAAATATGGATAAGAAGAACTCCCGTTATTACGAACAAATACCATCGGTCCCTTGGTGTTCGTCCTAAAGAGGTTTGACTGTACTTCAAAAGAAGTAAGCCTTGTTTGATAAGAAAACGTATACTTGTAATAGTTACTGGCGAGGTATCCTGTAGCTTCATAACTCAAAGAGAGGTGGTGAGCACACATGCTCCTTCTCTGGGCACTGCAAATTCACAACTCAGTTCACATTATCCTTTTCTAAGGTAATCATGTGAACATAATGTTGACTTTGCAGTGCCCAGGGAAGGAGCATGTGTGCTCACCACTTCTCTGATAAGAAAAGGCAAGAAAAAGAGACAAAACCGAAACAACGAAACATCCAAGTACAAAACTTGAAACAAGCCAACCTGGAACAAGTCTACAAACAAAATTGATGATGAACGGCTGACAGGAGCTACACACGACTGACATCCAACAACGAGCATGGAGGTACAGAACGGACGCCGGACTTCCAGTACGAATAAGGAATATCTTCAACTGACGTCTATAGTATAGGCACCGGCAGATTCTGCTCGACAAGTAGTGAAATTGGCAGAACCATACAAACCTTATGGCGGGCAATTCCTCGAATTCTGCTCCATTTCTTTATCCACATACCAAACATGCATGGAACTTACCAGAAAAAGTACCGAATTCTGCCAATTTTTCTGCCGGCATTGTCCGCCGGTGCCTACCCTAGTATATGGAGGGTGTGAACCGGAGCCAGACCCCATACGGTTCATATGGTCGTCAACACCGATGATGCGTGCAGCCTCAGCTCAGTCAGGAGCACTGTCTTCAACATAGTGCGTCCTCCGCCACCTTGTAACATGCTGTCAAGCTTTCACCATGACATGGTGTTGTAGTCCCGTAGGTATTATACAGTGCCTGTAAAGTGTAGTCTGTAGACTTGTGAAGCTGTGTGTGTTGTGCATGAACTGCTACTGGTAGAGTCTACAGTACAGACAGTGCAGGTCGACATGTCCTGGCCAACCACGTATGGATACCTGACTGCAAAGTTTCCACTCCGACTACGCGCCTGGGTAATATGTACGCAACACATGCAGGCGACATTACGAAGATTCCAAACAAGCAGCTAGTGGCGACTGATGGATGTGAAAGCCCTGAAGTTTGTATTACCTACTTTAAACTTACCGGCAAGTTCAACGCGTAAATGACCCAGCCTGATTTGTCATGTAGTCGAACTGCCGTCGGCGCCAGACTACAATACACGTGAATAGGCTGAGCTGAGGAAGGGGGTATAGGCAAGTTTGTTCAGGTTAGTTTGCCTCTAGGCCTAGGGCCTCTCAGTGACGAAAAGGGACGTCATAATTGTTTTCCTAGAAGCCTGCCGAGATGTTGTCGATGTACATGCACATGTATTAAAGTTTGAGGGGAAGAGACAAACGGGAAAAGTCTGAAGAAAACATTGACTGTCACCACCAGGACTCGAACCAGGGACCCTCGCTTGTAGCCAGCGATGCTCTAACCACTGAGCTATGGTATAGTACATGTACTCAATCTGCGGACAGAACTGTTTCGTCCTTTGTGGACTCGTCAGCGCAGCACAGAGGAAATGAGGCCGAACCTGAAGCAATGGAAATAAAAATTTCCAATCAGGCCCGAACGTACCTTGCCAGAGTGCTCAAACTGACAAGTCAGTGAGCTCTGTACGTGCGTGTACATGTACATGTACACGCACGTACTGTACTGTGCTTAGTAGAGTACAGTATGTATGTATTACTGCACAAGGACCAGTGCAATACCGGCCGATATCTGCACGAACGGCGAAGCCGTAAGTGCAGATATCGACGCCGGTATTGCACGCGTCCGAGTGCAGTAATACATTTATCGCACCCCTGCCACCACACAGTCTGTCACCACACACTTGACACAGTCTGGTGCATGCAACCCTAGCATGCTGCATGCAACCCTGCTATCATTTCACAGTCATACAACACAGCACAACCAGTCGCGTTCATTTTTAGAGGAACACTTCTTTCGAGTAGCTGCTGTCTATCACGGGAGATCCTGGAAGTAGCGGGACAGCTTGCTCATGTCGTCGTCGTTGATGGGGTGTTTGTGCTCCACCGCTTTGACTTCTTTCTTTGGCTTCATGAGGAAGGCCATCAATGCAATGTTTGCGTCCTTGAACGCTGGGTCACTGTGGACGTTCATGGGCCGCTTCAACTCGACTAGCTTTCGATGTATTGCGGAACGGAAACCGAGCAAGCTTGATGCAGAGTAGAACTTCACTCCAGCTTTTTTCGGACGCAATTCGACGTATGCATGTCGCAGAATGTAAGCTAGGTCGCTTGCCGTAACCGTACTCAGGTCACAGCGACGTCCTGTGTCTTTACTACTCGTCGAATAAGCGGAGCCATTTGTCAGTTGCCTGCTCTGTGTTTTTGTTTTTCTGCTCAGAAACGAGGCAGTTCGATGGCGGCGTCGGACAGTTTCTCAAATCGGCTGTCGACAGTCTTCTCCAATACTTGGGCGTCCGCTGTCTCGACTCTCACGGAGCTTGTGAAGTAGTTGACTTGGCGGACGCAAGCCGGGTCCACATTCGCTTCCGCGACATCGACAGCGTCCTCGACCAATTATTTTGGTGTGCTGCAGCAAGTCAGCAGCGACTCCCTGGCCTGGCGGAGCGACTCGCAATATTCCCAGTACTCGGACACCGCCAGCCAATGACTATGTGGATGCACTGCAGTGCGATATTGCACTCCGGCGAGTGAGCGTGCAAATAACCTATATATGCACGCTCACTTCGAAGCGAGCGTGCAAATAACCTATATTTGCACGCTCGCTTCGAAGTGAGCGTGCAAATATAGGTTATTTGCACGCTCACTCGCCGGGGTGCAATATCGCACTGCAGTCCATCCACATTGGCTGGCGGTGTACTGGGGAATATTGCACGCTCAGTAAGGCCGCTGATTGGCTCAAACCATGGAAACACTCACGTGGGGTGCGATAATCTACAGGATTTGGCCTTACACGAGTCTGTACTGTATCCCGCTTTCTCCAACCATTCAGCCACTTGCACTGCCAGTACATGACTGTATACTAGTAATAGTATGATCTCCGGAGAACATGACACATTCAGGATTCAGGCTAACAAGGTCAATAACACCTACACGCCCTTTGTAGTCCCCTATGTTCTCTTGATGTTGTTGTTGTTGTTGTTGTTGTTGTTGTTGTTGTTGTTGTTGTTGTTGTTGTTGTTGTTGTTGTTGTTGTTGTTGTTGTTGTTGTTGTTGTTGTTGTTGTTGTTGTTGTTGTTGTTGTTGTTGTTGTTGTTGTTGTTGTTGTTGTTGTTCTCTTCCATTCTATGTAGGCATGTGCACTTTCATAAAAAAAATAAAAAAATAAAAGCTACACCGTCCATGAGAGACTGAGTCACTCTCCGCCTCCGGATAGCCACCTACATGTGTATGTACATGTACAATATTATCATAACTGTGCATCGCTCTCCGTAGCCACCTTCACTTTACTGATATCACTCGATCTTGGAAGACTCGGCTACAGTGATATCATGCCAACATAGCGGATGTTCCTTTACACCAACACCCGAATACTGCAGATAGTGCTGATACATGTACATGTACATGTAGAGAAGAAGTAGCGACGACCCGTACATGTACAACATTGGAGTATAGACACTGGGCGCTCATCTGACCCTGGGCGCTACCCTCTCCCATTCAACACCCTCCACATTGCACCGCACTTCGCAGCAATGCCAGTATCACGTGCACGTAACGCCGCTAGTGACTGTCACCACCAATACTAATAATCCTACTTCGAGTATCTATTGTACTGCACAGCGGGTGCAATCTGAGAATGCATGCAATGTTCCTACTAGTCTTAGCCCTCACTAAGACCACAGTCCGCGGGTGCAACGGGGCCAAGAAGGACGACACGAAAAACCTCCGCAGTACAACACCGCAGTTCCTGTTGAGAGATCCTAGCCAAGGATCTGGACACGTAGAGCGAGAGATCGATAGGCGCGCACAGTGTGCACGTTAATCATACCATTGTAACATAGAGTGTGAGCTGTGGAGTGAGTGGCAATAATGGAATTACTGTACCGCCCGCTAGGCTCTATGCAGGGTGTAGGGCTGTACCCTCCCTGGCTGCATGCAGGCTAGGCTACAAGCGTTGGCAGTGTAATTGATGTAATGTTAGGGCACGTGGGAATCCACTTGTAATCTGTTATGGAATGACTACATGTACGTGAAGAGTTCCTTCTAGCTAATAGCTAATCGCCTGCACCATGTGCTAATGCTGAGTAGTGTAATAGCTAAAGTGGAAATAATTGAAGAGGCCATGCTGCATGCCATGCTACATGTATACCTCAGTGTTCAGTGTGTAGAGACGCACGATCACACGAGACGAGATTGCCTGCTTTCCTACTTGCCCTCTGGCCTGGGTCTGCATGGGCCACTGGGCTAGACACCATACCCTGACAGGCTTAGGACATCATGACTGTACTCGTGCCAATGGTTTTCGTCGATCACTTATGACTTGTAGCATCGCATGCAACCCTTTCCTTTCGGCTTGCGACAAACAGAGACTGACATCCCAAATACGGACTCGCTGGTTTGCAGTGTAGCAGCAAAGTACATTATTAAATTTAATAAGCTGGGACTCGTGGTATTGGTGGGTGCACGCCGACTACTGCTACCCTGCTGATAAGATGACATTACTGTGCACGACTGCATACATGTACATGTACATGTACCTCTGGCAATCCCACAACAAGAAGAACTGAAGGGAGACAGGGCTGTGATTCTGAGTTTATCTCGGAGTTTCAGGCAACATGGAGTCATGGAGACGATCATTATGGCGAGAGGCAACCTTTTTAACAGGCATTGCTCACCGAGCTTGCATCCCTTCACGTACATTATGGTAGGCATGGGCGGGTAATGCTAGTTATTTGCTGCGATAATGCTAAAGGCAATGCTCATAATATGAGGATATAATGCCACTTATAATGCTCACACTACTCCATAATGCCAGTTTGAAAGTTGGAAAAGTCGATTTAAGAAGGCCGTCTTGGATCAAGGCCAAAGCGTGGAAGAAAAAAACTTGAACAGCAGTGAGCATGTTGTCTGAAACAATCCACTGAGAAGGGTGATTTGCAACGTCAAGTCTCCGGACGAAGCCGGACGGGTTCAGATGCACGATTTTCGGAACTGGTTACTGGACCTAGCCAGCTTCATGCATGACACCGTTGTCGACCAGCAATTATGCTTTTAATGCCAATTTTGCATGCGAAAATGGTTTTATAATGCCAGCATTATGCCACCTGGAACAAAGGGACTATACTGCCAGCCATAATGCTAGCATTACCCGCCCATGCCTACATTATGGTCTCACACGTCTTTCTTCTCTTTCTCATTCTCCTAGCTCTTCTTTCATTCTCCTGGGTGGTTACCAACAGCCAGTGCATGCCGGAGTATGTGGTGTGGTGTGTGTGTGTCAAAAAAATTAAATAAAAGAATGGAAAAAAATGAAAAATAGGGATTCACTGACCGCAAAAAGTCACTTCAATCAGCTGTGTGGTGGATACCAGGCTAAATATTAGTGGCGGTCAATTCCCCAGCCTTGCAAGCTGTTGAATGGTGTAATCCCAGCACAAGTATTAGTTGCTATGTCTAACATATATGTAGCTGTTCCCTATCATCTCTTCCGCGATGGGCATGTCTGAGTCTGAGTGTGTGTCACGTACTTGTACATATGACTGCGCCTATTTAGTAGGTGCCACACCTTCCCGTAGTGATATCGTAGCTGCCCTAGCTGTTCATCACTGTTGTTTGTTTGTTTGTATTCTTTATTTAGAGTGGGAAGTCCAAAACAGGCCCTAGCCTAATAACAATGGTCCCACTAGTGAGGGAATGCTGTATATCTGTGCATAAGCCTAGCGGATCAGTGAGTGTAACAGCAACTATTAGGGAAAGAAAAAGAGAGAAGAACAACAACTCAAAACAGGAGTTGCGACTTGCATAGGGAGAAAATAACGTAAAGAGCAGTGCATACAGTATTTGTAAAAAGGCTTATTTATCTGGTAAGCAAAAAGGCAAGAGCCATGGACTTAAAGCGATTGCGTTTTCTTTCTTGCCTGACCGCAGCGGGAAGCTGGTTCCATAAGATGGTCCCAGCATAGGTAACACGTTTGGCAAGATATGCAGTTGGGCTGCCTGGGACAATCAGTAAATTGCTGTGCCCACCACGAGTTTGAGTGGAATTACTGCGGCTGAAAAAGTTAGTGAACAACATGCTGATGTTAGAGGAGTCATGGAGACAACGCCAGATAAAAACCAGAAGGTGCATGTTGGTGTATGTGGTCAATGTTTGGATGTTCATGCGTGTAAGAATATTGCTTGTGGGTGTCCCGGGAGGTACCCGACAGACTGTGCGTACAGCACGCTTGAAGAGCCCATTAAGCCGTTGACTTTGAGACACCGTGAGAAATGGTAAGTAAGCAGAAGCGGCATACATAAAGTGTGATTAAATGAAAGAACGAAAATAGGCTATGCGACATTGAAAGGGCAGGAACGTAGCGTATCGTCTGAGCACGCCAACTTTCGACGCGACGCCCCGTGCGACGTGGTCGACCATGGTGCTCCAGCTCATGTCCGCATCAAAGTGGAGACGTAAATATTTTGCAGAGCGAACAGTTGGCAGAGGCAGTCCATTACATTGCACTTGCAAGTCAAATGTTTGAGATCGTACTGGCGATATCGACATGATCTGTGTCTTCGTTTCATTCAAGATGAGACCGCGGTTCCTAAGCCAATCGGCGAGGTGCTGGACAGCACTTGAGAGATTTTGGGACACCTCATCCGTGCTCATGCTGGGAGATATCGTCCGCAAATTGCAGGGTCGCAACGTTGTAAGGGGACAGCTCTTTCGCAATGTCACGGACGTAGAGAACAAACAACAGGGGCCCGAGAACTGACCCCTGTGGTACTCCGGAGAAGCTGGTGTATGGTGAGCTCTGTACCTGACCGACTTTGACATACTGTGTTCCATCTGAGAGGTAGTCTGCAAGCCATTGCAGCACCGTTCCACCAATTCCGACCTCGAATAGGTCCTGAATAAGGGTTTGGTGCTTCACCTTATCAAATGCTTTTGACATATCTACGAAAGCAATCCCCGTGAAGTACTTTTTTGTCTGGGCTTGGCATATGCCCTCAACGGCTAATACAAGGGCATCACATGTGGAATGATGTGAACGATAGCCGAACTGAGTTGGTGGAAATAGATCATGTCGGCACAAGTACTGAGTGAGCTGATCATGGATGACTTGTTCCAAAAGCTTTGAAACTATCGACATTAGAGACACGGGTCTGTGATTCTTTGCTATGCTGGGATCACCACCTTTAAACAGAGGTGAAATGCTGGCCACCTTCATAGGAGCTGGGAAATGTCCCTCCCTCATGGATTTGTTGAACAGTAAGGCCAATGACGGCGCAAGAACATCTGCATGAGCTCGAAGAAGGGCTGCAGGGATGCCGTCACTGCCAGTTGCCTTCGTCGGATTCTGTTGCTCTAGAAGCTTCCGGACTTTTGCAATAGATACAGGAACAAATTCCACAAAACTAGTTGCCGTTCGTGGCCCTTGGGGTAGGTGAAGATGAACTGGGCGGCTGGGATCTTCCACGATCTTGGCGAAAGCACTTCGAATTGCCTCAGCTGAGCACTGAAGCGGTGCCGATTTTCTTTGTTTCCCCGTCAACTGGTTGATGATTCGCCAGGTTTGTTTTACATCACAAGTCGCAAGCTGAAATTTTGTACTGTAGTACGCTTCTTTCAGCTTCCGGTTACAGGTAGTGGCCTCCCTTCTCGCCGCTTTGAATGTAGCATACCTTTGCTCAGATCTGTCTGACAGCCACTTTCTATGAAGCCGGTTGCGCTTACTCAAAAGGTGCAAGAGCTGGCTGTCCATCCACGGTACTGATCGTCGCTTGTGTTGCTTACAATATCTAAGAGGGGCATGAGTGTCAAGCACCTGCAGGAAGCGATTATTCCACTCCGTCCACATGTCTGTTGGGCTGCCTTCGATGCTGCAAAAATTCTGCTGAATCAAGTCAGCTTTGAAGCTTTCATGATTTATCCTTCGGTAGTTCCGGCACAACATTGATGTCTTGGGACTCCTTGTCGGGTCAAGGTAGAATTCACTTTGGACCGCTGCATGGTCGCTGAAAGCCACGGGATGGATCGTTGCCACATTGTGCTGGTCAAACGTATTGAAGAACAGATCCAATGTGGTGGCTGTGGAATTAGATGCAAACCGTGTCCGCTGATGAACGCCCTGGTGGAGACTGTAGCTTGCCGTTAGATCAGACAGGAAATGGAGCTGATGATCTGGAGCCGTTGATGGATCTACATTCACATTTAAGTCACCGCACAGTATAACGTTCCTGCCCGGAGTGATAGCTGAGTGTAGAAGACCATCAAGGCGATCCCAGTAGCCAATAGGTTCAGAGGGAGGACGATAGATTGTGCCTATCAAGCAACTCCCACCAGTGCAGGGAATCTCGCCCCAACAACTCTCAACCCCAGCAGCAGCTATATCGCATCTCGGCTTGAGAGGCAAGGATGTTCGGGAATATAAGCAGACACCTCCACCAACTTAATCCTCTCGATCAGCACGCAAAACATTGTAACCTGCCAACGTGATTTCTCCATCAGTAATTGTACTATCCAGCCATGTCTCGTTCACACAGACAACATCAGGACAATGCTGGCGGGTGAGTTGTGCTAGGTCATTAATCTTGTTTCGAAGGCTCCTGATGTTTATCAGTAGAACTTTCAGCTTAGCGTCACCACTCAGTCCTCCCCTGTCTCTGAAAGGTGCTTTCGGATGGCGCAATCTACCCGGAAAGAAAGTTGGAGCCTGCGCATTCAGTATCGAGGTATTCATTGCGCCTCTGCTTGGTCAGACCTGAAGCGCCAGTCACGGAGAGTGTATGCGACTGTTTCAGGCCAGAAAGACTTTTCACTAACTTTGTTCACGTCCTGAGCGTCAACTGTTATTCTCGCGGAGGCCGTTCTGAAGTATTCAGAAGAGTATATTATAATACATTGCACTATCTCCACGTCCCGATCTCTGCACCATTCAGCGATGGACTGTGCCTGGCAACCATACGGGATTTGCCCCAGGTAGAGAACTTTCCGCGGGCCTCTGGGGACGGTGTCTAACGAAGGTGTCGGGTTGCTATCGGACGTACGTTCCCGGATGTAACGTGAAGACTCGTGGCGGCGGATGGGATTTGTCTGCGCTTTGCGACTGTCAGTCTGCCGTTCCGCAGGACTTGCAGCCTTCTCCGTCCCGGAAGGTTCTGATGCTAGCCGCCTCTTGAAGCGTCGACGCTCCTTCCTGGACATGACATCCTCGAATGGCGCCTGGTCAACCGATATGTCCATTGGAAGGTCAATTGGGGCAGTATCTCTAGATATGGCCTGTGAATACAAGTCCTTGGGTTCATTCCTAGCAACGTCTTCAAGCACTGATCCTTCACCTCGGGATGTGGCATGTAGGTCTCTTTGTGCTCTTTCAATCTTCGAATAGCTCGCCAGGGGAGCAGTCATCTGCGGCCGGGCATGCTTGTGCTGTTTCCCGCCGCTGGCCCTCTCCAAGTCTCCTACTCTGTCCGAGAGAGATGCCAGTTCCCGCTTTACAATCGCTTCAACCTCTAGTAAGGGGATACCCTTCTCCTCTGCAGCCGTGATCTGCCGCCGCTGGTCGTCTCTCAGTGCTGCCAACTCGTCACTGATGCTAACGACAATCCGCATCATCTCACCCAAGCGTTCAACGACTCCAGCAGCTGATGGGTGTAACACACCCACACCAGCCTCGCGAAGTTTCCCGACCACCTCCGCGCGAGCCATACTGTCCAGGCCATCAATGCTATGCCGCCGAGCTAAACCTCGCAGTTCCTCGAAAGTGAGAATGGCTAAGTCTACAACGTCACCCAGGCTCATCTTGCACCAGATTACCGCAGACACGGCCGCAGCAAGTCGCGAAAATAGCGTCGTGAAGACAAACCACCAGTGTGAACAGAGGCGCGAGCACTCCACTCCAGCGCGTGATCCAGCACGTGATGCAGCGATGTAGCGATGTAGGTAATCCAGCTAGACGCAACGCACAACCCAGCCCTAGCGCTTAGGATTAGACCAGACCTGGACCAGGACTTCATCCAATGGCAGGACACTGCCAACTCAGCCAACCAGAAGATATAACAGCAGCCCAGTCAGCTCCAGACCAAACAGCAACCAAGCAACTCAGCAGCCAAGCAAGCCTCTTCCTCCAACCAGAGCATCCAAAAGTCCAACCAGCATCTACTTCTACTCAGCATCAAAGAAGAAGAGAAGAGACTAGAGTATGATTGTCAAAATGCTCTCATTGTCACGCAGAGTTGCGCTATGGACCTTAGACATAAATTAATTATTTTACGGACACTGAACTGAACGGCACAGCCTGCTCATGCAAACGTGTTCATCACTGTTCATCACTGTTCATCACTGTTCATCACTGTTCATCACTGTTCATCACTGTTCATCACTGTTCATCACTGTTCATCACTGTTCATCACTGTTCATCACTGTTCATCACTGTTCATCACTGTTCATCACTGTTCATCACTGTTCATCACTGTTCATCACTGTTCATCACTGTTCATCACTGTTCATCACTGTTCATCACTGTTCATCACTGTTCATCACTGTTCATCACTGTTCATCACTGTTCATCACTGTTCATCACTGTTCATCACTGTTCATCACTGTTCATCACTGTTCATCACTGTTCATCACTGTTCATCACTGTTCATCACTGTTCATCACTGTTCATCACTGTTCATCACTGTTCATCACTGTTCATCACTGTTCATCACTGTACATTACCTACATTGTAGAGGCGACGGTTCGATACCGGAACGTGTTGACAGCAAAATTGTGTAGACTCAATCCGATCATTAGTATGGATTGTTCACTCGAAATATGTTTGTGGGAGGAAGGTGGCATGTTGAAGTTTGCTCTGATGCCAGAGTCGATCGATCTGAGCCCCTCCTTTGTGTTGGCCCGTTGCCTCCAAGTTGCCCTCAATTTTTGGTGTTTACAGAGGTGGCTCCAAACCGGACAGGTTTTAGAGTGCCCGTCAAATTCACTCTGGGTCTGAAATTAGGTAATTGCTATGGCTCCACGACGGCCAGTACAGAGCACCAATAAGCCTTCTGTGTGCTTCCATTAGTTTTCATTGGTATTCGGTTCTTTATTGGCGAGAGGCGAGCCGCTGTTTAACTGCGACAAGAAGTTGATTTTTCAAAAGACGTAAAACTCAAGTCGCAGTGGGAAGCAACACGTCGAAAACTCAAATGCTTGGTATGGCGCTTCTGGTCATCGCAGAGCCATGGAATTTTGGCGCTTAGTAAAACACATCGTAGTCTCACTGTGACATACGTTTCTAATCAAAATACCAAGAGAGAAAGTGAGTATTTAGACCGTTCCGGTTAGCAACCTACTAGTATGTTCTATTTGAAACCGTCTCCTCTACATGTTCATGGGATTCTACACTAGCAGTATTACTGTAACCTAGCAGCAGGCTGCATCATAGTGAATGATTACTACTGCATGTCAACGCCTTTAAATCCATGGCCTTACCTGTATATTGGAAACACCGCTGCTTTCCTAGATATTTTAGATGCAAAATAACTAACCCACTACGCCATGCCATACAAGTCAAACTCCACAGAAAATTTTCAATCTAAATCTTCTTGTTCACCTTTCCTGCTGGTAGCCCTTTCCCAAAGTCCCAATAGTATGCTGAAGATATCGCCTTTTATATACACTGTCAGTCTACTGGAGAACTTCAGCACAAGTTGACAAGTGAGTTGAACAGACTAAATACGTACCTTGGAAGCATTGGTCTCATCTTGAATGCCCAGAAAACGAAGTTCATGGTGCTTCGGAAGAAGGCTCTGCCTCTTCCGCCGGATCTTACCATTGCATGCGGTGGTGTCGATATTCGACTTTCTGCCACAGCGCGTTATCTTGGCCTCATTATTGACCAACACCTCACCTTTGAGGATCAAGTCAACCATGTATGTACATCTGTTTATAAGAAGATAGGAGCATTCCGCCGCTGCCGCCGTACAGTAGACCACACAACTAAGCGAATATTTTATTTATCCCTCATCCAATCCACTATTGAATACGCCAGCAACTCGTATGCTCACTGTCTTACACCATCTTTATACTCTCGCCTTGTTACTTTAAGTCATATCAGCATGAAACAGGTGTTTGGTCTCCCTCGCCGTACCCCGACTGTCTTTGTTTTGCGGCACGCTTAGTTATACTCCCTCGAATCTCGTCTCAACTTGAGGCTTTTTTTATTTTTGTTTTCCGCTGTATTCATCAGCTTACAAGTCCTCTTCTCTCCTCAATGTTCACCCTCCAGTCGGCTGCTACTTGCACCGAGAGGCGCACTAGAGGGCAATCATTCTCTTCACATTCTTTGCCCGCTGCTACCACTAGATATGGCATGTTCTCTATTTCTTTCCTTGGCGCTGATAGGTGGAATTCTCTGCCTGTCTCGTGTCGTCAGGTTGAGCATCTATCCGTTTTTGTTTCGCTCTGTAAAGAGCACTTAGGGTTCCCTGTAACAAGACGGCAACGTCTGTAGGGCCTTCCCTATCAAAATAATAAATTCTACTACTACTACTACTACTACTACTACTACTACTACTACTACTACTACTACTACTACTACAAAGATGCCATCATTTTTCGCAACTTATGCTGTTCGTAACCGTGCCAAAACAAGTGATAGTTGCTGAAATCGCATCCATATTTTCAAAAAGCTCAAAAGTTGCAGGAAACATTCGCACCATGTGACCAAGCATGCAGTGAAAGGTGTCAGATTTTGGGCGAAAAGTATTGGGCAGCACAGGACTGTTGTAGCAAGAGCGTTGAACTACCGGTAGTACCGGTACTACCGGTACTACCGGTACTACCAAGAGTACATAAGGTTTATGTACTCTTGGTACTACCGGTAGTAGTCTGCGATCCGATGTAATCAGAGTGATGTTCGTGTTGACTGTTGTGGTACGAGTCCATCAAAATAATAAATTCTACTACTACTACTACGTACTACTACTACATGGTACGAGTAGATCTACGAGTAGCGAGTACGAGCTGCCGGCTGCCGTGCTTAGCCCTTGGCGGATTATGCCGGCATAATATTTGGCATAATCGATTTCGTCAAAAAATTATGCTCCGGCATAATACGGATTCCAACGTGTAAGGTCGGCATAATCTTTCGGTTTAGACAAAAATTGTGGTTAGGGGCATAATGCAGCTTTGTCAGAAAGCCTGCAGATGTTTTTTTTAAATACCCCAGTTACGACTCCTTGTCCTAGCCCTTGGCGGATTATGCCGGCATAATATCTGGCATAATCTTGGGATTTCGTCAAAACATTATGCTCCGGCGTAATCTTTCGGTTTAGACAACAATTATGCTTAGGGCATGGCCGTGTGTGTATGCGTGGTTTCTCAATCCTCTATTTTTTTATTTTTTTATTTCTGCACCTCGTGGCATGTCAAGACAGCCAATTGAATTGAGGAGAGGGTGAGACCAACCACGGAAGAAGAGAAAAAAAAGAAAATTAAGAGCACGTACACAAAGTGGGAAGGGATTAGCAACTTACAAAGCAATGGGATGCTCAGCGAGCTATGCAGCGGAAGTGGTGACTGTGACTTTGTTTACTGGGAGATACTGAAGTGCTGTCTGACGAGGGTACGGAATTTGGGCATATCTGGAGCTTGTCTAACACTGGGAGGCAGTTGGAGCCACGTGGAGTAGGAGGAAAAGAAAGGGGAATTTACGAATAGGGTAGACCTAGCTAGGGGGAGACGAACGCAGCTTCGGGTGGTGCCACCGGAATTGAACCAATTAAGGGACTGTAAATGAGCAGGGTGCTGGTCAAGGAAAATTGAATGCGCCAGGGTGCACTTGGAAGCATCAAGGTAATGTTGCAGAGTGGTAGTGGATGCAGCAGCATACAAGTCTAGATTTGAGGTATAACGATCAGTACGGAATATGATTCGCAGTATACGGCGATGGAGAACTTCTAATTTACCTATGTGGGTTTTGTTAATGGTGGACCAGGCAGGGAAGCCGTACGTGAAGAGGGGAAGAATGTATGATTTATAAAAATTAATCCGGCAATTTTTGGGCAAATGGGACAAGTGACTTGACATTATGCCGACAGATCGGCATACTTTGGACGACACATGATCAGCATGGTGAGACCAGGAGAGGGCGGAATCTATGACAATGCCAAGGTGTTTATGGTGGGGCGCTACAGAGATAGGGTGACCGGGATCATCGGGAAAGTGGAAGATGGGTACTGGATCTGTGGGAGGGGGAAACAGGAGGAGCTCGGTTTTGGTCACATTTGGCTTAAGGTACCAAGTGCTCATCCAGTGAACAATGTCGTTGATACAGGTCTGAACTTTGGGGTACAGGGTGGCGTGAGATGGGGAGGAAGCAAGGACAGTGGTATCATCTGCAAACAAAGAAATATTGGGAATTGAATAGGGGAGGTCATTAACGTATGTGAGAAAGAGCAGGGGACCTAAAATGGAGCCCTGGGGCACTCCGGATGTCACAGACTCGGGGTCAGATAAGGTTCCATTTACTGTGACGCACTGATTTCGGTCCAAGAGGTAGCTAGTTATCCAGGCGAGTAGGGAGCCGGAGACACCATGGGCACGAAGTTTGGCGATCAGGCCCTTGTGCCACACGGTGTCGAAGGCCTTGGAGAGGTCGAAGAAACAGATGCAGGAGACCTGCCGCTGGTCTTTTAGGGAGCAGAGGTCTTGGATTATGCGGGATAATTGCAGGGATGTGTTGTCCGTACGACGGAAGCCAGATTGTGCGGGGTGAAGAAGAGGGGAGATATGGTCGTACAAGCGGTCGTACACTATTCTCTATAGCAGTTTGGAGACGCAGGACAGGAGGGAGA
Source organism: Sycon ciliatum (assembly GCF_964019385.1). Classification (NCBI taxonomy): domain Eukaryota; kingdom Metazoa; phylum Porifera; class Calcarea; order Leucosolenida; family Sycettidae; genus Sycon; species Sycon ciliatum. The sequence continues at coordinate 4,155,856 of NC_088649.1, read as the reverse complement.
TTGGTCGGTAATTAGACGGGTTGTTCTTGTCGCCTTTATTTTTGTACACTGGAATGACAGTGGCTGACTTCCATCGTGACGGGAATGTGCCGGAGGAGAGGGAAAGGTTAAAAAGAATGGAGAGTGGGCGGGCAATTGAGTAGCTCAGTTTCCTGAGGATCTCATTGGTGATCCTATCAGCTCCGGGGGATTTGTTCAGAGGCAGTCTTGCAATATACTTGTGAACAGTCGATGAGGTGATGATCAGGGAGTGCAATGTAGTTGCTGGTGGAGGTAGAGAGGAAATAGTGGGAATAGGAGCATCGGGGTCAACCTGTAAGCCAGCACTAACGAAGTGGCGGTTCAATAAGTTACCAATGGATGCCGGAGAGGTGCTTGTTCGACCATTGGGGCCCACCATCTTCGAAGGTATAACCCGGGCGCTGGTAGGATTTCGCAGTTGACGAATGAGCACAGGGAGGGATGGGAGGCGAGGGTTTGTGGGAGATATCGTGGCACGGAGGTTGCGGATGTAGCAGCGATGGCAGGATCTGAAAAGGCATTTTACATAGTTACGTTGGTGTTTGTATTTGTTGAAATTTGTAGGGGATGGGTATTTCCGGTAGATGCTGTAGAGATCGCTCTTGACTTTAATAGCTGCTTTCAGTGATGGAGTCATCCAGGGGCAGGGTTTGTGGCGTGATTTCCGACGAGGAGGTGAGGATCTTCCTATATATAGGTCCAAGGCACCTTCAAGGATGTCAGTGAATGCGGAGACAGCCGTGTCGATGCAGTGGGAGGCAAGGACCTGAGACCAGGGTACAGCTGCGAGAAAAACATTCATGGCATTCCACATGTTATCCGTGGCACTCAGGACATTGTATTTTTGTGTAGATGGTGGGCTACGGCAGGTGCTGGCTGCTGTGGGGGAAGACTTTGAGGAGGAGAACTCAGCCAGCAGGACGGCATGGTCTGATGCGCCAAGAGGAGCCAGGTGTTGAATGTGGTTGAGTTGGTTAGGGATGTTGCTCGCGATAAGGTCTAGACAGCTGCCAAGTCCATTCGAGCGGAGGTGGGTGGGAAAGGTTACCGATTGGGTCAAATTATAGCATGAGAAGAGGTTGTCAAGACTCAGACCCTGTGCATCCGTTTGGTCAGTTGAGCACCAGCCGGAATACCTACAGTTGAAGTCGCCTGATATCACAAGGGCTTCCGGCTTCCTTTGAGTTGATTGCAGGGCTATTTGGAGGCGGTCGAGAAAAGTCGAGAAGTCATCCGTCGACGGGGAAGGAGCACGGTAGATACAGGCTACTGTTAGGTGGGTTGTTGGCAGGTCAGAAGGTGAGACAAGCTTATGTTCAGCGAGTGTAAGCCGAAGTGCTAGCGCTTCCAAGCCCGGTTGCTGAAAATCCGGTAGCTGATCAATGGAAGTGCACAGACCTTCACGAACTAAGATTAGAACTCCTCCATACCCCCTGTGTGGGTCACGGTTCTGTCTATTTTCTAAAACAGGTCGGTCTCGACGGAAGCATTCATAGTGTGGCACGTGGAAAGCTTGTGTGGGAGTTAGCCAGGTCTCTGTGATGCATACTACGCTGGGTGTGTGATCTTCACAGATTTGAATGAGTTCGCCAGACTTGTTTGCTATGGAGCGAGCATTAAGGACACAGATTGTAAGTCGGTGAGTAGCAGCATGTACAGAATGGGGGAAGAAAGGTGGGGCAAGAGCGTTGAGAGGCGCAGGGGTTGAAGTGGAAGAGGAGGGATAAAGGTTACGCATTGGAAGCTGGCTTCGTCACTTTGGGGCTGTCCGCAAAACGCCACTTGCGTACTGAGTGGCTGATGGCTTCGGGCCAGAAGGCTCTGTCTAGTACACGCTCTTCATGTTCTGCAGCCACAGTGACTCTGGCATACGATGTGCCAAGGTATTTGGACTCCATGACGGAGCAATTTAATACCTCCACGTCCCTCGCTTCGCACCAGTCTCTGATGGAGTGAGCGTTGCAACCGCTGTTGATGCTTCCAACGTAGAGCACCAGTTTGTTGATGGGCACCACCCCTGTCAGGACGCACGGATCAGCAGGTTCCGTGTTAGGTGATTCCTTCACGTATCGAGAGGTTATAGTAGCCCGCAGAGCTTTGGATACGCTGTCCGTGAATTTGTCCTGCCGTCCTTTTCGTCTATGGTTCACCTCTTTCCACGTGTTCTGTGTTGGCTCTGTACTACATATGTACAGCGTGAATACATAGTGGAACCGAGCATAATTCAGCATAATTCAGCATATTTGTTGGCATAATTGTGGCATGATTAAAGGGGAAGTATACCCTAAAATCAAATTTTCACCAGTTGTAGTCTTCGGGGTGCTGAGTCGAATGGTCTTGGTCCGAGGAAGCTGCGACGCTCCCTTCCTACTTGAATCCCAATCGAACTCGCGCACTTCCACCGAAACTGGGTGACTGCGCCCTACTAGATGGGGATTTGTATGCAAAATGTCACTAAAAGCGCCATTTCGTTCTTATAAAAGCACGGATGACCGCGATTGGCCCATATGTTGTAGTCTTTTGGACGCTGAGTCGACTGGTTTTGGTCCGAAAAGGCTGCGATGCAGCGTTCCTCCTTTATTCCCAATCGAACATGGTTGAACAAGCGGTCACGTGCTCCTGGGTGCCCAAATCACCTGGTCACCGCGCCAGCAGGCGACAACTTTCACACCAAGGTTCAACTCGAGTTCAACTCGAGTGACAGGACTGCACCCAAAAAAGGTCAAACAGGCTAGTAAGTTGTACCCTGCAGGCACGGTGACCAGGTGACTGGTGTACGCAGGAGCACGTGACCGCTTGTTCAACCATGTTCGATTGGGAATAAAGGAGGAGCGCTGCATCGCAGCCTTTTCGGACCAAAACTAGTCGACTCAGCGTCCAAAAGACTACAACATATGGGCCAATCGCGGTCATCCGTGCTTTTATAAGAACGAAATGGCGCTTTTAGTGGCATTTTGCATACAAATCCCCATCTAGTAGGGCGCAGTCACCCAGTTTCGGTGGAAGTGCGCGAGTTCGATTGGGATTCAAGTAGGAAAGGAGCGTCGCAGCTTCCTCGGACCAAGACCATTCGACTCAGCACCCCGAAGACTACAACTGGTGAAAATTTGATTTTAGGGTATACTTCCCCTTTAAAAGCATAATTTGACGATTGGCCGAGCATAGTCCGCCAATGGCTAGCCGTGCTGGTCCACTACGAGAATGTTCAATCGCGTCTATCGGACATCGCCGGCGTCGCACTTCTAACCCGAGCCGCTAGCGCCGGAAGGTTTACTAAGAAATGCAAGACTGTATGAGTCGATTTTTAAAAGTAAATTTTTAAAATAACCTGGTCGTCATGTGTAGATCTACTCGTACAACACACAATCGTTACTACAGTCATGAGTTAGTAGTAGTAGTAGTAGATCATCTACGATCACCATTCGTGTTGGGTTTAACTACTCACTGTACTGATACATGGTGATGATTGTGCTTTGCTTTGCCCGTAAAAGAGGCCTTCCCTATCTACGATCACCAACGACCTAGCTCCATGGACCAGTCCATAGTGATACCAGTTCTATCACGCTCCCAACCCGCCAGGCCAGGGCGAAGGCTTGCTATGCAGGTTCAACCGTTGTCCTAACTACGTCATTGTATGTAGAATGATGTACATGATTGTACTTATTCAACCTTGTGCCATGCTGTCAATCTAACAATATGATTGTTGTACTTCTACCGCAAATAGCGCTCGTAGAGAGTCGTAGTACTAGTAGTCATACCAGGCAATAGTACGCAAGGAGCATAATATTTAATATAATTTAGGGTTGGTTCACATATCGCCGGTACGCGCCGGGAGTCACCGGCGGTGGGCTTCTTGCAACCTCTCCCGGCGCATTGCGATTGTGTGAACCCGTGCAGTCGTAACAAAATCATACGGTAAAATATCGCAAGGGACCGCCGGCAAAGTTGGACAGTGCCCATGCCCAACTCTTGCGATCTGCCCCGGCGCCGATCCCGTACAATTTTGACCAAAAGTGGTTTGTGAACCGTTCGCGCCGGTGATCGCCGGCTGCCGGGAGCCAGACTTTGTCAAATTATCAAACCAATACTTGTCCTGAATTTTCCTAAATTGAAGCTAGAGAGGAGGTCCGTTCGCCATTCTTGTAGTCGCTTCAAGCTGGCAAATAAGTCAGCATACCAGCCCGTCCTTCTCGGATGATCTGCTTGACCATTGTGCAACTTATGAGACAAATACAATTGAAACAAATAAAAAATATGATGGATACATTGGCAAGTTCTTGTGACTTCCCCAACGTTTGCAAGCATAATTTCGACACCATCGCTTACTAGACTGCAATAAAATGTGTAGAAGTATTTTCATGATCTCCAGTAAAAGGTAGCACCGAGTGGCCATCACGAAAAGACCTTGAACTACTGAAGAAACATAGAATTCAAGCTTCAATTGGCAAACCTGTCGTAGCATTTGGGCACATTCTGTACTACTTTGTAGTAGATTTGGTACTCGAACCGTATGCGCAACGGATCGGAAGCTGGCTCACCGCCGATGTCTTGCGGCGCCGATTTTGCTTATGTGAACCAACCCTTACCGGCACTACTCCATTGCTACTAATCGTAGTACGATCATACAAGACTCAAGTCAAAACTATACGACACGACAACCGTATAAACCATTCTTTACTTTTCTTTGTCCGCAAAAAAACCAATCTGACATGTACAATCAGTCATCCACTCATACGTCATCAGTACGCCTGGTTCGAGTCCTCAATCGACTCCTCATGCATGCAGTCATGGTAGTGAGAGTCATTTTTTCTTCAGACAATGCCCGTTTGCATTTTTCCCCCAAACCAGTGAATACTCTACGACCTATTGAATACAAACACTGCACACTGATGACTGCTGAAGCCTCTACATGTAATTTTTTTAATTTAAAGCACTGCACACAACACCACGAACATTTCAGCAAGGTCTAGTCGCTCTTCCATTGAACTTGGAAGTATTCATGAATTAATAATACAGTTTCCTCTGAGCCTGAAGTGTGTCCTTTTTATGAGTACTAATTTGTATACAGATTTCTTTGGTTAGTAGCATGACCAACATCACCCTTCATCGCATGGTTTGTTTCTGTCTCTATGGTACACTTTCACTCCACATAACACACACACACACACACACACACAAACACACGCACACATCACACACACACACACACACACACACACACCACACACACACACACACAAACACACACGACTCTGCTGTGGGCACGGTGGCTCGGCAATGGCGTACAGACTGTAGAGAAAAGTTCGCTTTCTTGTTATGCCTTCGCTTTCTTGTTATGCCTTCGCTTTCTTGTTATGCCTTCGCTTTCTTGTTATGCCTTCGCTTTCTTGTTATGCCTTCGCTTTCTTGTTATGCCTTCACTTTCTTGTTATGCCTTCGCTTTCTTGTTATGCTTTCGCTTTCTTGTTATGCCTTCGCTTTCTTGTTATGCCTTCGTTTCCTTGTTATGCCTTCGCTTTCTTGCTATGCCTTCGCTTTCTTGTTATGCCTTCGCTTTCTTGTTATGCCTTCACTTTCTTGTTATGCCTTCGCTTTCTTGTTATGCCTTCGCTTTCTTGTTATGCCTTCGCTTTCTTGTTATGCCTTCGTTTTCTTGTTATGCCTTCGCTTTCTTGCTATGCCTTCGCTTTCTTGTTATGCCTTCGTTTTCTTGTTATGCCTTCGCTTTCTTGCTATGCCTTCGCTTTCTTGTTATGCCTTCGCTTTCTTGTTATGCCTTCACTTTCTTGTTATGCCTTCGCTTTCTTGTTATGCCTTCGCTTTCTTGTTATGCCTTCGCATTCTTGTTATGCCTTCGCTTTCTTGCTATGCCTTCGCTTTCTTGTTATGCCTTCGCTTTCTTGTTATGGCTTCACTTTCTTGTTATGCCTTCGCTTTCTTGTTATGCCTTCGCTTTCTTGTTATGCCTTCGCTTTCTTGTTATGCCTTCGCTTTCTTGTTATGCCTTCGCTTTCTTGTTATGCCTTCGCTTTCTTGTTATGCCTTCGCTTTCTTGTTATGCCTTCGCTTTCTTGTTATGCCTTCGCTTTCTTGTTATGCCTTCACTTTCTTGTTATGCCTTCACTTTCTTGTTATGCCTTCGCTTTCTTGTTATGCCTTCGCTTTCTTGTTATGCCTTCGCTTTCTTGTTATGCCTTCGCTTTCTTGTTATGGCTTCACTTTCTTGTTATGCCTTCGCTTTCTTGTTATGCCTTCGCTTTCTTGTTATGCCTTCGCTTTCTTGCTATGCCTTCGCTTTCTTGTTATGCCTTCACTTTCTTGTTATGCCTTCACTTTCTTGTTATACCTTCGCTTTCTTGTGTGTGGACCAAAAAGTAGGGATTCACTGGCCAGAAAAAGCCACTTCATACCTGTGTGGTGTAGACCAGGCTGAATAGTGGCGGTCAATTCTTCAGCCTTGCAATCTGTTGAATGGTTTATTTTATTTTTTTTTGAGAACGGAGAGCAGCAGCAGCCTGCAGGTCTTATTCGATAGTGAGGAAAATGTTATCAACTCCAAAGCACGAAAAAGGCCAAAAACTAAACCAAGAACATATGCAATAACATGTTATTTATAAAGACAGGACAAGTGAATAATTAGTCAGTCCATTGTTCATGATGATCTCCGACGGTTACGTCGGCAAGCGAGCCTCCGCCACTGCCAAAGCAGCGTGGGCTCCGCAGGAGGGTGCAAATTTCAAACCAAAATTTAAACGCCTACAACCGCGAATGCACATGATACAGGATTTCAGAAGGCTGAAGGAAATCCTGCATCTAACAAATGCCATAACATGAGAGTAATGCTCACCCCTCTTCTCCGCCAACAGATGAGCAATTCGTTTGTACAGTGCTGTTGATGCTGGACCCATTCCGCCACTGGCTGACATGACCGCCGGAACAAAGGAGGCTTGCTCAACCTGCCTCACCCGCTCCTCATAGTGCCTTCTCTTTTCTTTTTCATGTCGCTGATACACAATAGTATGTGGTGCAGATTGATTTGAGCGTGAGTGAGGATTAAAAACCCGTATATCAATAAGTGTACGCTCAAAACGACTGCCCCACAAACTATTGGCAGCGACATCCAACCGGGCACGGTCTTCCACATTTGCGGTCCGGTAGCGAAGACGCTCCCCCGTCAGCGGTTGCAGCAAGGGCTCGATGGACACACTGGTGCACACCTCGTCCAGCAGCCGGGCCGTGACGTCCCGAATACCATTGTGTCTAATGGAGGGAAACCCTCCATAGGGGCACGACAGGGAATGCGCGACAGTTGCCTCTTGGCCGCAAGAGCAGTGTGACGGTACCCTGGCCGGTGTCCATCCGTAACGGAGGCAGAGTCCGTCCCAAAACTCTCCCTTTGTTAAATTAAAATGATATTTCTTAAGTGGACGGCACGTCAGCCAGCTCGACGACCCTTTCTCCTTCGCGACGTCTATGACATGTCGTAGCGACTCCGACGCACTGCCCGATATCGCGTCGAATTCCAGTTTCTGATGACGTCGAGAAGATGCCTTGGCGTCTCTCTTGGCCGATCTGATTAACACTACCGAGTTACCGATGGAGTCATCCCCTGACAAGATTCTCTGAGACAAAGGGTTGGTCATCCGAACCGACGAGTCGTATTGTTGGCATAGGGACACAGGATTAATCAAACCGAGCCCACCCAGACGACACGGCAAAGCCATAAGCCGTCGGAGGGTGTCGCCTGGGGGTGCACGGCAAGTTAAGGTGGGAATCAGTTCAGACTTCACAATGTCCTCCAGCGGTTGGAACATGGGTTCGGGTACCTTCATGGTACGACAGAGGAACGCCCATCTACCCCTGAGGCCCGTCACATACGCAGAATACGCAGCCTGCGGCTGGGTTTGTGCAAATACTGCTAGCTTCTTCAGTTCCCCCATCCATTCGTCCACCTTTGTTTTGATATAGCTTTGAAGAAAGCTGTCCCTTCCGATTGCTGCGCCAAGATATCGTGATCCCTCGTCCGTTATCATTACACCAGTGTCTCGAAACAATTCAGTCGCCTCCTGGTAACACCTTTCCTTGACGACAAGGACCGATTTCTTTGGGTTTACGTAATATCCATATGCCGGTCCTCTCTTGTCCATTATGTCCCACCATAGACGGAGTCTGCGAAGACGAGCAGCAGCGGATGAATCGTCCGCGAACCATGACTGCACCGCACCCGCCTCATCCGCCAAACGTATCAAGGGCATTATTCCCAACGCGTACATGTACATTGCAAGGGGATCACCCTGTGTTGTCCCTTCTTGCGACAGGATACTTTCACCGTCCACGTAGAGATGAGCTGGATCACGGTAGGTATTAATTAGAACGGTAGCAAGTGATGGACACAAGTGCCGAACATTTCTTAAGCAAGTCTGTCGATTTAGTCTGTTGAACGCATTACTTGCATCCGCCATCAGAATTCCTTCGGTGTCATCCAGCTCAAAGGCCTGCTGCATCGCATGTATTCCCGCCTCTATACCGCAATCCTGGCCAGCGCATAGCTGTATACACCCAACCGCCTCCTGAACGGCTTGGCCTACGACGGAGAGGATGGCCTTGCTTATAATGCGTCGAGCGACCTCACCTATTCCAATCGGCCGGACACCGGGTTGCTTGTCCAACGCTATCAATCTGCACGCAGTGAAAGCCGACAAAGATGCTGGGTGCACGTACGTGGAGGCTAAACGCCTTGCACACGATGCTAGTGCATCGCAAAGGCCCTGGGAGGTGTCAGAGAAACTAGCGCAAAAATGCCTCCAGTTCTCGGCGTCAACACCACTCGGCCCCGCAGCACCTTGCGTACCGAGCGCTGCACTCTTGATCGACTGACGTCCAAGGCTGCTGAAATAGATCGGATGAGGTGGAGCAGGTGGATCACCACCAATAACGGCGTCCTCGCTCATCGGCTCTGCGAGTGGATGTTTGTCTTTCAGGATATCCCGGACAGTGCGTCCGTCAATCTCGTCGTCCAACTGATGCACGCCTCCATCATCACCGCTTGTCAAGCCACGGAGCGCCTTGCCCACTTTGCCCGCGGTGACATAATCTGCAAAACGCCTAGCAGGGTCAACCGACGGACCCACTGAATCACGTTTATGTTTGTTCTTGGACGATAGAAGAGAGGTCTGTATGGTGTCCGCTTCCCGAATGGTGCAATCCCAGGACAAGCTGCTATGGGTCCTGCTGTAGCATTGCTATCATCGCCTCCGGCGATGGGCGCCCAATGGTCCAATGGTCTGTGTGTGTGTGTGTGTGTGTGTGTGTGTGTGTGTGTGTGTGTGTGTGTGTGTGTGTGTGTGTGTGTGTGTGTGTGTGTAGCATTATGGTGATAATGCAGATTAATTGGTGCACGCAGCTTTCTGCTACCGCTCAATCTATGCTGCTATGTTTGATAGTGCTGTTACTGCATGCTCACGCTTTGCTGCTGGCTATGGTCTCTGTGCGGCTTGGCACTCTGCATGATATTGAATGCATCTCTCTACGTGACATTGAACGTGTCTCTGTTCATGCGTGTCGCTGGCCTCCGATGCGCGGCGTTATGGTGGCGCTTGCTTGTAACTCTACGTGGGTGGGTTTGGCGGTGTTATGATGGCGCTTGCTTGTAACTCAACGTGGGTGGCATGCATCGTTGCATGTCTTGCTAGACGCTGTCCTTTTCGTCCCTACCAACAGTCCTACCAACAGTTTTCCGGCTTCGCTAGTAACTCCAAGGGCTCAGCCTCCCCAGGACAATCGGTCTGCCGCAATTTCAATGCGGGTCGGTGCTTCGGCCCTTGCTCCAGGTCCCACATCTGCCAAATCTGTCGGGGTCGCCACCCAGCTTCCCAATGTAAGGGTAACACCACCAGCTCGGGGGCGGGTGGTAAACCCAAGCAATAGGGCTGCCAACGTCATGCCAGCCTTCAGTGTCCAGCGCGACACTAAGGCCACCATCCACCGCACACTGCATAATACTGTACATTCTGTCCATACGCCTCTGCACGTTTCCCGTTTTGCGTCCATGCTTGCTTCACATCCTGATCAGCAATTCGTCAATTATGTATGCAACGGCCTTGCTTACGGTTTCTCTGTCGGCTTTGAGGGCCAGCGTAAGACTGTAGTAGCCCCGAATCTCACCTCTTCAGCTCCTCATTCACAACATATTTCGGACTATCTCCAACGCTGCTGCAAGGACGGTATGACAGCTGGTCCATTTACCACGCCACCATTTAGCCCCATGCAGTCGTCTGGGCTTGGCATTGTTCCGAAGAAAAACGGTCGTCTTCGTGTAATTCACCATCTGTCGGCACCGGAAGGGTCCAGCGTAAATGACGGCATACCAGCGGACAAGTTCAGCTTGAGGTATATCCACGTCGACGATGCAGTTCGTGCCATCATGTCAGTGGGCCGCGGCGCCCTATTGACGAAGCTCGACGTCCGCAACGCGTTCCGGCTCATTCCAGTCTCCCCTGATGACTGGCCGCTGTTGGGCATTCATTGGCAGAACCAGTACTATTTCGAGAAGGTGTTACCGTTTGGTCTGCGTTCTAGCCCGTTCATTTTTAACCAGGTTGCGGAAGCCGTTGAGTGGATTTTGCGTCACCAGTTCGCCATTCCGATCATCATGCATGATTTGGACGACTACCTCTCTGTGTCTGCGCCTTTCTTGTCCCTCGCGTCCAAGCAACGCTCTATTATTGAAGAAGCCTTCACATCCTCGGCGTTCCCCTTGCGGTGGAGAAGCTGGAGGGCCCTGTGACGGAGTTGACATTCCTTGGCATCACGTTGAATTCCGAGCGGTTCGAAGCTCGGCTACCAGATGATAAGCTAACCGATATTAAACAACTCGTCCTCGATGCTAGCTCAACTCGCTCTATCCCCGCAGCAAAGTTCGTCTCTCTATTGGGCAAGCTCTCTTTTGCTGCGCAGGTGATTGTTCCGGGCCGCACGTTTATGCGCAGATTATGGGACACCGCTAAGAAGTTCAGCAAGGTACCTCGGCATTACCGAATTACCTTGAGCAGCGACTGTCGTAAGGACCTTCTGTGGTGGCAGGAGTTCTTAGCTAGTTGGAATGGCAAGTCGTTCTTCCTGTACCAGGCCGAGACTTCCAGTACCGACTTAGGTCTATACACTGATGCTAGTGGCACCCTTGGATGGGGCGCCTATTATGCCAACGAGGGCAGGTGGATGTACAGCCGCTGGGAGCAAGACACCATGGACCTGTCCATTGAGTACAAGGAACTGTTTCCTATTCTCGTTGCGTGTGCCACGTGGGGACATATGTGGTGCCGGCTTCGCATAGCATTCCACTGCGACAATCAGGCCGTGGTTGATTGCTTGGCTTCGGGCACGTCAAAGTCTCCACCTGTGATGGCCCTCATCCGCAAACTGTTCTTTGTGTGTGCGAGGCATAACTTCTGTGTCGTAGCCCGTCATGTGCCTGGCAAGTCTAATGCAATTGCGGATGCCCTCTCTCGTTTTAAAATGCAGGAATTTTGAATGCTCGCCCCGCGGGCTCGACAGGGCCCGGACACGCCAGTGCCCCTTCCCTCCTGGGACTAAGCAGCGAAACAGCCCGATACGCGTCCCTAGCCATTGCGCCATCTACCAGGGCAGCATACCGTTATGGAGAACAGCGCTACCGGCAATTCTGCCAGTTATGCCGATGGGACCCGTTGCCGGCCACAGACAGTATGTTATCGAGCTTTGCGGCCTACTTGGCGAGGTCTGTGAAGCCGGGTACAGTGGCCAATTACATCTCGGCCGTTCGTAATCTGCATCTCGAGTGTGGCATGGATGATCCTACGACAGGCGCTACCCTGCTACCGCGCATGCTTTTAAAAGGGTATTAAGAGAGTGAAGGGCACTGCTCCGTCCATGACCCGTCTTCCACTGACAAGTGATCTGATCCGGTCAGTTGTGGACCGGTTGCGGAATGACCCGACTTCTACTCCAGACGATCGCGTTATGCTGCAAGCCGCAATCCTGTTGGCGTTCCACGGCTTCCTGCGGTGCGCTGAGTTTACTGTAAGCGATCACGCACCGTTCGACCCAAGATTTGATGCTGCCGGCGATAGTGTGAAGATCGCATACCATGGTGGTAAGCCCGCGTTGCAGTTTGTTGTGAAGCGGTCCAAGACGGACCCGTTTGCCAGAGGCATGACCCTATACATCGGGCCAGCAACGCCGCAATATTGTCCCGTTGCTGCCATGGTCGAGTACTTGTCACGCAGTAAGCCGCCGTTGTTGCGGCCCTTGTTCCGGTTTAAGTCAGGCGCACCGCTGACTCGCCGTCGCTTCACTGCTAAACTGAGAGCCCTCCTGCAGTTGTCCGGGGTGAGTAATGTGGCTGATTATAGTGGCCACTCCTTCAGGATTGGTGCGGCGACAACGGCTGCTGCAAACGGCGTACCTGTGTGGAAAATCCGTGCTATGGGTAGGTGGCAAAGTGACTGTGTTCTGAGGTACATTCGCACTGATCCGTCGGACCTGCTGTCTGTTCCTATGGCTCTTCACAGTGGGCCTATTTAATTGTGTAATGTGCCCTGTAATCATGTGTGTGTTGCATGGACTCTTGGCGATGGCCTCATTGATACTATATTTCGTGCTGAGACAATGCACGAACCATTATTGCCTCTACCTTACTTCTTACCTTCCACCCTGGGCGACCTCTAGCTCTCCTGCTGTTTGCACAACTGCGCTCGTGGCTTCTTCGGTGCGGGAATTGCCGGCCATTATGGGCCACGCTCATTTCCGGCTACTCAGGGCCCTCGGTCGCCGTCCCTCGGACGCAGACTCTTGTAGATACTTGGCTCCGCCAACATTCTGCTTCGGCAGTGTCTACCCGGCCGACCCTGAATCCTCTCTCGTAGATACTTGGCTCCGCCAACATTCTGCTCCGGCAGTGTCTACGTATTTCTGTCCGTAGCCTCTCACTCCGCTGGCCGGCACTCCCCCATACCGCAAGTTGCTGTGTGTTGTTGTTAATGTAGCATTATGGTGATAATGCAGATTAATGGGTGCACGCAGCTTTCTGCTACCGCTCAATCTATGCTGCTATGTTTGATAGTGCTGTTACTGCATGCTCACGCTTTGCTGCTGGCTATGGTCTCTGTGCGGCTTGGCACTCTGCATGATATTGAATGCATCTCTCTACGTGACATTGAACGTTCTCTGTTCATGCGTGTCGCTGGCCTCCGATGCGCGGCGTTATGGTGGCGCTTGCTTGTAACTCAACGTGGGTGGGTTTGGCGGTGTTATGATGGCGCTTGCTTGTAACTCAACGTGGGTGGCATGCATCGTTGCATGTCTTGCTAGGGTTTGCTCTGCTATATATTTTCGATCCGTTCTGTGCGACGATCATTCTTGTTTGCTCGTAGTGTTTCACCCTCCCACCTCCCATTTCTCATCACTAATTTGCTTTGATAAAGTGAATAAACGGGGTGTTGGCCACGCTCATTTCCGGCTACTCAGGGCCCTCGGTCGCCGTCCCTCGGACGCAGACTCTTGTAGATACTTGGCTCCGCCAACATTCTGCTTCGGCAGTGTCTACCCGGCCGACATTGTTAATATGTGTGTGTTGTAGTTTAAAATATGTGTGTGTGTGTGCGTGCGTGCGTGCGTGCGTGTGTGTGTGTGTGTGTGTGTGTGTGTGTGTGTGTGTGTGTGTGTGTGTGTGTGTGTGTGTGTGTGTAGGGTAGTTACCAACAGCCAGTGTATGCCGGAGTATTTTTTTTTTTTATTTATTTATTTCTGCACCTCGTGGCATGTCAAGACAGCCAATTGAATTGAGGAGAGGGTGAGACCAGCCACGGAAGAGAAAAAAAGAAAATGAAGAGCACGTACACAAAGTGGGAAGGGATTAGCAACTAAAAAGCAATGGGATGCTCAGCGAGCTATGCAGCGGAAGTGGTGACTGTGACTTTGTTTACTGGGAGATACTGAAGTGCTGTCTGACGAGGGTACGGAATTTGGGCATATCTGGAGCTTGTCTAACACGGGGAGGCAGTTGGAGCCACGTGGAGTAGGAGGAAAAGAAAGGGGAATTTAAGAATAGGTAGACCTAGCTAGGAGGAGACGAACGCAGCTTCGGGTGGTGCCACCTGAATTGAACCAACTAAGGGACTGTAAATGAGCAGGGTGCTGGTCAAGAAAAATTGAATGTGCCAGGGTGCACTTGGAAGCATCAAGGTAATGTTGCAGAGTGGTAGTGGATGCAGCAGCATACAAGTCTAGATTTGTGATAATATAACGATCAGTACGAAATATGATGCGCAGTATACGGCGATGGAGAACTTCTTATTTACCTATGTGGGTTTTGTTAATGGTGGACCAGGCAGGGAAGCCGTACGCGAAGAGGGGAAGAATGTATGATTTATAAAAATTAATCCGGCAAATTTGGGGCAAATGGGACAAGTGACTTGACATTATGCCGACAGATCGGCATACTTTGGACGACACATGATCAGCATGGTGAGACCAGGAGACGGCGGAATCTATGACAATGCCAAGGTGTTTATGGTGGGGCGCTACAGAGATAGGGTGACCGGGATCATCGGGAAAGTGGAAGATAGGCACTGGATCTGTGGGAGGGGGGGGGGGAAAGGAGGAGCTCGGCTTTGGTCACATTTGGCTTAAGGTACCAAGTGCTCATCCAGTGAACAATGTCGTTGATACAGGTCTGAACTTTGGGGTACAGGGTGGCGTGAGATGGGGAGGAAGCAAGGACAGTGGTATCATCTGCAAACAAAGAAATATTGGGAATTGAATAGGGGAGGTCATTAACGTATGTGAGGAAGAGCAGGGGACCTAAAATGGAGCCCTGGGGCACTCCGGATGTCACAGACTCGGGGTCAGATAAGGTTCCATTTACTGTGACGCACTGATTTCGGTCCAAGAGGTAGCTAGTTATCCAGGCGAGTAGGGAGCCGGAGACACCATGGGCACGAGGTTTGGCGATCAGGCCCTTGTGCCACACGGTGTCGAAGGTCTTGGAGAGGTCGAAGAAACAGATGCAGGAGACCTGCCGCTGGTCTTTTAGGGAGCAGAGGTCTTGGATTATGCAGGGACAATTGCATCGATGTGTTGTCCTTACGGCGGAAGCCAGATTGTGCGGGGTGAAGAAGAGGGGAGATATGGTCGTACAAGCGGTCGAACACTATTCTCTCTAGCAGTTTGGAGACGCAGGAGAGGAGGGAGATTGGTCGGTAATTAGACGGGTTGTTCTTGTCGCCTTTATTTTTGTACACTGGAATGACAGTGGCTGACTTCCATCGTGATGGGAATGTGCCGGAGGAGAGGGAAAGGTTAAAAAGAATGGAGAGTGGGCGGGCAATTGAGTAGCTCAGTTTCCTGAGGATCTCATTGGTGATCCTATCAGCTCCGGGGGATTTGTTCAGAGGCAGTCTTGCAATATACTTGTGAACAGTCAATGAGGTGATGATCAGGGAGTGCAATGTAGTTGCTGGTGGAGGTAGGGAGGAAATAGTGGGAATAGGAGCATCGGGGTCAACCTGTAAGCCAGCACTGACGAAGTGGCGGTTCAATAAGTTGCCAATGGATGCCGGAGAGGTGCTTGTTCGACCATTGGGGCCCACCATCTTCGAAGGTATGACCCGGGCGCTGGTAGGATTTCGCAGTTGACGAATGAGCACAGGGAGGGATGGGAGGCGAGGGTTTGTGGGAGATATCGTGGCACGGAGGTTGCGGATGTAGCAGCGATGGCAGGATCTGGAAAGGCATTTTACATAGTTACGTTGGTGTTTGTATTTGTTGAAATTTGTAGGGGATGGGTATTTCCGGTAGATGCTGTAGAGATCGCTCTTGACTTTAATAGCTGCTTTCAGTGATGGAGTCATCCAGGGGCAGGGTTTGTGGCGTGATTTCCGATGAGGAGGTGAGGATCTTCCTATATATAGGTCCATGGTATGTGGTGTGGTGTGTGTGTAGAAAAAAAAAGAAGAAGAAAAAAATGGAAAAATGAGAAATAGGGATTCACTGGCCAGAAAAAGTCACTTCAATCAGCTGTGTGGTGGATACCAGGCTAAAGATAGTGGCGGTCAATTCATCAGCCTTGCAAGCTGTTGAATGGTGTAATCCCAGCACAAGTTGCTATGTCTAACATAGCTGTTCGCTATCATCGCTTCCGCGATGGGCAGGTCTGAGGTGGTGTGCACAAGTGTGTGTGTGTGTGTGTGTGTGTGTTTGTGGTGTGTGTGTGTGTGTGTGTGTATGTGTGTGTGTGTGTGTGGTGTGTGTGTGTGTGTGTGTGTGTGTGTGTGTGTGTGTGTGTGTGTGTGTGTGTGTGTGTGTGTGTGTGTGTGTGTGTGTGTGTGCAAGGCTTCGATTTCTCTCTCTTCTCTTCTCTCTTCCTGTCGGTGTCTCCCGCTTCTGCCCTGGCATGGCCCATGCTTCATGCATGCTTGACTTCGGAATCTTCTGTCCATGTATTCAAGAGAGAGCTGCGCAAACATTCTTGTCAGTATTCAGGTCTACTTGCTGGCATGCCGTTACCCTGTTCATTGTAGTCCCCCCCCCCCCCTTCCCAATCTGCACTCTCTTGTACCATCATCCTTCAATGCGACGGACCCCACGATAGGCGGTCAGCCTTTGGGTCATCCTAATAAAGTTATTATTATTATTATTATTTCTGTTCTTGTGATATGTAAGCACAAGTACGTGTTTACTGTGTCCTGCCGCTACTCCAGCTTTGGCCACGTGACCACGATTTGTCTCCTCCTTTTCTCCTTTATCCTTTTTTCTTTTTTTTGCTAAGAACTTTCTTCTCGCCGTGACCACGATTTTTCCTTTCTTTTTTCTTCTTCTTCTTCTCCTTTAATTCTTTTTTTCTCCACAATGAAAAGTCAGTAACAGTACCGTCGGTCAGTGTCGTGCAATGTTATCACAAGAACGGATTGCTAATAACTGGTGGTGTTAGTGGACATTATAGCGGAACTTGTAGTTCATTGATCCTTTTCTTTTCTTCTTTTCTATAAACTTCTCCTTGGCTCTCCATCCGAGTCCAGACTGTAGAGAGTGGTTTTTTTCTTTATTCAATCAGTGCCTGGAGTTGTAAACAGATCGATACCCAGAAACCGATCAAGGAGTTATATGCATGCACCACGGGTCCTGCTGAGAAACGGTTCTCTGCAATGACATACTCCCTGGGCTCAAAAGAGTCATTACCGACCGGTGGTGTATGTTCAGACAGAGTGCGAACCGCGGATGCACATTATTGCTGGCCAGAGCAATGCAAAGGACAAGCTATGGATCCGTTTGACCGGATACTACCACTGTTCACCCAGTCCTTGTTCCTATCGCTGCCTGGGCTAATGCCACAGTCATACTGATGACAACACTGCTGCTAAAGACACTGACACCAGTACTACTAGTAGCACTGCAGAACTGCCACGCGTTGTGCTACTGCTGTTCATGCTACAGAACTATACATCACATGAACTACTGTGTAAGGTGTGGTGTGAGTTTGAGTTGGCTGTCTAATGTCTGCTGCTGGTCAATCATGACAGGTGCATTCTATTAATGACAAGAGAGACGCCTTTGTGACGCCAGAGGCTGTCTACCCAAGATAAAAGCTCAGAAGACGGGACACACACACACACACACATACACACACACAATGCACTACAGTAGACAGTGCTGTAGAGTGTTGCAGTATAGAACAGGACAGTTACAGTAGCAAGGGAAAAACCGTTGAACCTACTCGCACACACTCATACAGTAGAATAGTAGCTACTGGTGTTGCCAACAGCTGTAGTAGTACAGTGGTAGTGCTGTTGTAGTAACAAGAGCAAGACTGCCGTGTGCTTGTCAGAGTTTGAATGTAATTATCAACTGACCGTCAACAATATCACTCCTAGCAGAAAACTGAAGAAGAATATGATACATGGTGCACACCAGCCATAGCTATAGATTAGATGTGTGTGCTGGTTAGTTGCTTGTTCTAGTAATTCCTATCTGTGCACCTGTTACACTCAGGTCTATTGCTGATAGTTTAGAGTCGTGTAGTCACCGTCAACTGTAGCTGCGGCTGCTCAAGCAGCTGTGGGCTACCATGAAGAGATCTTGCCCATCACCAAACCAGGGCAGACCTCAGACAAAGAGACAGCAAAGATGGAGGGTGGCTTCGCTGCCAAAGGCTGTCAGAGAGCTGCGGGATTCGCTATGTGAAATCTACACCAATGTCCGCACTCTGGTTGAAGACAGCAGCACAGAGGAGGTGAGAAGTTTGAACATGGATGAGATCTATGCAAACTTGCATGTTGTCCCACTTGAAGAGCTTAGTGCAAGAATGCAGCAGCTGAATGCTGACAAATTAGGCAGCAGTGCTGGTATTGAGCAGCTCGCACACTCCCTTGCTTCAGCTGCAAAGAAGCTGTGCAAAATAAAGCTGGCCAACATCCTCACAGCCAAGAAGTCCATGAGATTAGCCAGGAGGAGGGAAACGTTCCGCACCATTGCCCTCTCTTGCGCTGGTGGGGGGAAGACGTGTCTGTTTACCAAGAAAGGTCCTTACGACTGGGCACTGGGTCGCATTTGGCAAGAGATGGCTCTGGTGTTCGCCCTTGAACTCCGCTTGCCTTCCGTGCGCCAAGCTACGTGTGCCGCTGAGCTTCTGGCATTGAGGAGTCACGACATCATCTCGGGTACTGATCAATCTGAGATCTGCGCATACGTGAAAGCCCATCCAGAGAGAATTTGCGTCATACTCGATGGATTGGACGAAACGAAACTAGACGAGTGCAGCCAGTACGTCCAGGATGTCATCGCCGGAAAACGCTTGCCCGGTATTCGCCTCATCATAACATCACGCCATTCCACGGAAGCAATGAATCTCATCCACAACCCAGAGGTTGTGTTCCACCAAAGCGTCGAGCTCTTGGGCTTCGAGCAGAAGGAGTTAGAGAAGTACGTCCGCAAGGTCCTCTCAGCTGAGAAAGCGTGCAGTCTCCTGGACAAGCTGAAGAGAAGTCCTCAACTGGCAGCAATCATGCGCACTCCACTGTACGCTAGCAGCATATGCCAGCTCTATTCCAACCAGCGAGACATACCGGATACGCTAGGCAGGATCTTCAACTCCATGATTCTCAATGTCATTCAACCAAAGACGGAGAAAGGCCTGAAGAAGACTAAACCTTACGAGAAGATGAACGATGTTCCTGATGGAATGCAGGAAAGCCTTCTTCATCTCGCCAAGTTCGCTTTCCACATGCTCATCCGGCGGAAGGTCGTCTTCACGGAGGCTGATTTCAGCATGTTTGCACTGTCATCGGCAGCTCGGTCACTCGGTCTTCTCATTGCCTGTGATAAGCCACTTTCACGGGCCCATCCGCAATGGCGTTTTAGCCACCTGGCACTTCAGGAAGCTCTAGCAGCTCGTTACATCGCTAGCCGCAGTCCGAATGCAGCTGACGTCGCTTGGCTTGTACAGCGCCTTGGAGCATTCACAGGCAGCCTCAACATGTTTTGGCGCTTACTGGCCACTGAGCTGGACAGTGAGTCCGTCAATGCGTTGATTGAAGCCATTGTCAATCCGCAGTCCACACCCTCCACTCAGCCACACGACGACAGCAAGTACGTCACAGGAGCAGAAGGGCACAGCGTCACATGTTTTCTCTTCACAACGCATGACCACATCATGGAATGGGCCGACCACGTGTCCTCATGTCTTTTGTTGGAAGACGCGGAGCGTCTTGCAGAAGAATTGATAGGCGACAGGATCGGCCTGGCATTGTCTGCTCCTGAAGTGGTCCGTCAAGAAATTGACCCGACCGTCACCAAAATCACCTGCAAGGATTTCGTCCGTTCACTGCTACCCATGTGGACGGATTGCGTGCCCAGTGCCAGTACACAGATGCTGCACGACTGCCTAACCAACGTCGGAGTTGGATCGGCCATTCGATGCTTCACCGTCACTCCCACGTCTAATCTGCCTACAGTTCATCCACACGACGAACCAGCTCAGCCAAACGCAGCCCAGGACAACGTCAGTGCCGCGGAACGAAGACAACGAATCCTCTACGCCTTCCGGATCTTCGCGGAGCACGTCAACAACAAGCAAAGCAGAATCGAAGACATCCCCAGCATACAAGCCATCATCAAGCAGCACGGAGTAGATTTCGACCGCGTTCCTCTCTCGCCATCCGATTGCCAGGCCATCAACGCAGTCATGATTCACCACCACCAGTTCATCACCAGCATCAGCCTGTACATCTGTGGTATAGGTGATACCGGGTACGCATGCATGGCTGATGGCATGGCTCTACTACGCAATCTTACGATCATCAACCTGCAACTGAACAACCTAACAGATCGTCGCACGGCCCATATCGCAGCGTGTATCGCATCCAACACGTCAACACTGCGACTACTCTACACAGCCATGAACCTGTTCAGCAGCAATGCTATGGCCACCGTCCACAGCAACACACACCGCTGTACGCGACTGCGGGGAGTGGACTTTGGAGGTCAAAAGTGCACCGATCCAGCAGTCAACCTTGACGTCATCACCACAGTCTGCAGCAGCTGCCCAGATCTCCAGGCCGTCAGTCTCGATGACTGCGTACTGGATATGGAAGGTCTAACCCAGCTAGCACCATTGTTAGGAGCACTGAGGCTGAGAGTGCTGGTGCTGCCCAAGGTTGGGATGAAGCAGAACTCGGCTACGATCGTCAGTAGTATCATTCAACAGCAACACGAGAGTTTGGAGTTCCTCTCACTCCAGCGCGATGAGCTAACTGGAGATTTCCTGGAAACCATTCGTGGTGAGCTGAGTCAGTGCCGACGCCTAGCGCAGCTGTACCTGGACGACGACTGCCTCTCGTCAGGAGCTCTGCCGGTGCTTGCGTCCCTGCTGCCCAGTCTGCCCAAGCTCTTCTCGCTCAGAATGGCGAGGAATGATTTCCGAGATGCTGACGACGAAGCAAAGCTGTTCGCCGCCGCTGTCGAGAGCTGCTCATCTCTGAAGGAGCTGTGGATGCCTGAAAGAGCTCTAGTGTCTCCACGGCTGCGCGAAGCTCTAAGTGCCATGGCCAGAGATGATGTGAATGTGCAGTACAAGCAGTTTCGCTGGTACGACGAAGTGGAGAATGACGAAGAAGAAGAAGAAGACGAGTACGGCGATGAAGGAGATAGTGAGAGTGAGGAATGAGGAGGTGAGAGGATTCATACAGTCCGTCTGTGTATCCTCTTTGGAGTGAAACATGCGTGTGTGCATGCGTGCTAGTGCTTCCGCGGGTGTGTGTTTGTACATGCGTGTCTGTGTGTATACTTGAGCGTGTACATGTACGTGTGTATACTTGAGTGTGCATTTGTGCGTATGTGTGTCTGTACGCTTGTGTGTTCGGCTGGTCATTCGCCCCTTCATTTTCAGAGAATACCAGGACTCACTGTTTTGACCTTTGAACCTTGAACTTTGGACCCTGTAAATGCATATTTTCGTTTCGTAATTTTTTCCGGTAATTGTGGACTTGTCTTTGAAAGAATATGTAGTAATGAATTTTTCACTACTGTTCATGCCTTTTTTCCTAGAATTGGTGTGAACATTTCTTTGCATGAACACTGCACATGTACATACACTGTGTCATTCTCTGGTTTGTAGATTATTTGATGAAATTTGTCATGTTTGGTTTATAAAAACTTGGCAAAAAGATTGAAAATGAATCATATCAAACGTAGAATGTTGATGTAGATATGTTTCTTGAAATCGAACACTATTTCCTCAGTAGTGAGATTTCACATTCAGTTGGTATTAGAATTCTATGACGAGTGTACTTCAAGTTTGTTTCTGTGTGTGTGTGTGTGTGTGGTGTGTGTGTGTGTGTGTGTGTGTGTGTGTGTGGTGTGTGTGTGTGTGGTGTGTGTGTGTGTGTGGTGTGTGTGTGTGTGTGTGTGTGTGTGTGTGTGTGTGTGTGTGTGTGTGGTGTGTGTGGTGTGTGTGTGTGTTTGTGAATGTGTACATGACATTGCATATAAAATAATATAAGTGTGCATTCATGTATAGCGGCTCTTCACCTTCACTAGCTACATTGTACTAGCAACAGTTACCAGTTGTTAGCTATACCGGCCTACACCTCTTGAGCGTAAACACATTACATTCACATGTACATGTACCACCACGCATTGCATGCGCGGCAGTCTAGAACCGGAACGCATTACATTCGCATGTACATATACCACGCATTCACAGCATTCTTGACACGGCTCACACTCTCCCTCTCTCTCCCACACATTGCTTTTGTAATCCATGCATTCAGAGACTGAGCTTAGGCTATGTTTGGTCTCCATTCCTCCGCATAGCTGTCACCAGACCTTCTTTCTTTTCCTCACCACCTCACACACAACAACTATTGCTTCCAGCTGTTCTAGCAATGCCGTAGGAAGTGTAGCCACCCTCGACTCCATCCACATGCCTACTCTTCTCAGTACCGCTACAATATTCTCCATTGTACTCCACCTAGAACATAGACAAGTGTGTCTGCCTGCTGCCGGGTCTCCATTTGACATGATACACAAGGCACGGGGCGGGGCCCCAGGACCACATGGGGCACGTGCACCCCCCCCCCCCCAATATGTCGACCTAGGTTCAGCATGCACACATTGACTATGAATGAAAGGCACCAGCCAACCTACGCATAGTCATTATGCGGCGGTGCACCCCCCCCCCCCACCCTAAAACGGGGGGACCAGCTACGCCCCTGATACACGTTCAAAAACCAATCCGAGGGTCGCAGGCGCCACGTGTGCCTTGGCCTTGATGTATATTATTAACACATTCATGAGTATTTATTTGCTGCTTCTGCTGCTGCTGCTGCTGTTGCTGCTGCTGCTGCTGCTGTTGCTGCTGCTGCTGCTGCTGTTGCTGCTGCTGCTGCTACTGCTGCTGCTGTTGCTGCTACTGCTGCTGCTGCTGCTGCTCATATCACCATGGTAATGACTGTGAAGAGTAATGGTAGGAAAAGTCTGGACAATTTTTCCACTGACTTCTGTGCTTTCCTGTGTTAGTTTGCGTCGCCTCAACCAAAATATCTACTATATCCCATGGCAAGGCGGTTTCACCAAATCGTGCCAGTTCTGAGCTGGGTGACGTGTTCAGCGATATCCCGCTCGGTTCACATAGTAGGTCACGCCAAGAGTAAAAAATTAATAAGTACAGTCAACTTCGCTAATAACGACTGCGGATACAATGACATTTCGCGAATAACGACAGAATTTCCATGCCCAGAGCAAAATCCAATCTAACTGTAATACATATAATGAGACTTCGGGTACACTATCAGGACACTTCGCAAATATGGACACTTTTCTGGTGCCCCGCCATGTGTCGTTATACGCAAAATTGACTGTATAGAACCAGACACGGATGTCAGGGCAGGTATCGTTGATTCAGACCCTCGAGCGTAGCCCGAGGCCGACGGCCGAGGTCTCGGCTCGAGGGCCTGAATCAACGATACCTGCCCGGACCGTACACATGGTACATATCTGATTGTGTTTCAGACTGCCACCCACGTACAACATACATACCGTATTTCCCAGAATATCGCACCTTTGTACACTAAATTTCAAGGGTAAAAACAGGGTGGGGGGGGGGGAGGGCGACTTACAATCGAGCATGACTTACCACTGAAGTCAATACAGTGGTCCCTCTATAATCCGGCACCATTTGTGCCACGAAAATCTGCTGGATTAGGGAGGGTGCTGGATTAACAAATCTGATTTACTGCTGCAATGTGCATGAAGAGGACATTTTGGCTACTGAAAATTGTGCTGGTTCATCGAGGGTGCTGGATTATAAAGTGCCGGATTAGAGAGGGACGACTGTACAATGAAACCTGTGTAAGACGACTGTTCAAGGGACCTTCAAAACGTGGTCTCTGTTACCAGGTGGTCTCCTTATCCAGGGTCATTTGACTTGAAATAGCATCCCTTGGTCCCGGTTGCAGTGGTCTTCTAGGACAGGTGGTCAATATGGCTAAGACCTGAAAATGGCGGTGCGACTTATAATTGAGTGTGACTTCTATTCGGTGAAATGCGGTAAATATATTATAGTGCCTTCATCAATCCACATAAACCATGATACTAGCTTTGCAAGCAAGTGAAAGAAGACAGTAAGATTGAGAGGAACAAAGAAACAAGCCTTGCTAGCCATTGGCGGACTATGCTCGGCCAATCGTCAAATTATGCTTTTGATTATGCCACAATTATGCCAACAAATATTCTGAATTACGCTGAATTATGCTCGGTTCCACTATGTATTCACGCTGTACATACATGTAGAGGATTGAGAAACCACGCATACACACACGCGGCCCCAGGGCTTTCTGACAAAGCTGTATTATGCTCTAAGCATAATTTTTGTCTGAACCTAAAGATTATGCCGACCTTACACGTTGGAATCCGTACATTATGCCGGAGGACAAAGCTGCATTATGCCCTAAGCATAATTTTTTGTCTAAACCGAAAGATTATGCCGACCTTACACGTTGGAATCCGTATAATTATGCGGGAGCATAATTTTTTGACAAAATCCCAAGATTATGCCAAATATTATGCCGGCATAATCCGCCAAGGGCTTAAAATCGCAACCTAAAATTACAGAGTTCTTGTGCAAAACCCTACAAAAAAGGGAGCAGAAATAGCAGAAGTGCAGCGGCAGCAAACTCGTAGATCTACACCCCTTCCTGCTGTGAACCACCATTTTACACAGTGCAAGGCAGTAGCCTGTTGCATGTATCCTACATGTGTACCGGGCCCAGTGTGATGCCGTCTTTCTCGATTTCTCGAAGGCATTTGATCGTACCAGCCATCGCCTCCTAGCCTCATGTCTGTCCGGTTGGTGTGCACCTGACTCATTCGCGTGGCTGATGGACTTCCTGGAAGGCCGATCAATGTCTGTGCGGGTCGGAACCTCCTTATCAACCCATATGTCGCTCACCGCTGGTGTGCCACAAGGCTCCCACCTAGGCCCTCTATTATTCAACCTTTCTATCAACTCCCTTCCCAGCATTCCCCAATCCAGCGATCTGACTCTGTTTGCGGATGATTCCAACATGGTCTGCGTTTCTCCGCCTACTGTCGTACCCGCCGCGCACACTGCCTCCCTGCAACTAGACCTTGATAGATGTGTGAACTGGTCCCATAAAGCTGAAGCAGTTTTCAATGCTAACAAATGTGTCCATGTTCCCTTTTGCAGACCTAAATCAAACCCACCTAATCCCAGGACCGTCACCATGGCCGGTACGTTACTGACCCAGCCCTCTTCCCACCGCCATCTGGGCATCATCCTCACTCCTTCACTCAATCTGTCCCCCCATATTCAACACATTACCAGCAAATTTCGAGGTCGGGTTTTTCTTTTAAACCACATGTCCAACTTCCTTCCTTTTCCTGCTGTGAATCTTTTGTATAAATGTTATGTTCGTCCCCTCCTTGAATATGCTGTTCCCGTTTGGATGTTTTCCGTTTCAGCCACCATGTCCACAACCCTTGATAAACTGCAGGCTACTGCTGCTAGAGCATACCTAAATAGTAAACTCAAGCGTCGGCCTGACTGGACGACTTCCAAAGAAGACCTCAATGTTCTGTCCTCTTGGGAATCTTTAGCATGGCGACGGCAGATTCTTGGCCTTGTCTATTTCCACCATGTATTCTCCCAATACCCCTCCTTGTTGTCTCACTTCCAGCTACCCTCTTCCCAAAGCAGTCGTCACCCTTCATCCATAATTCTTCCTAAAGCTGGCACCTTCTTTCGTAAATCAACCCTTTTTTCTTTGAGTGTTGCCTGGAATAAACTCCCTGAAGATATTCGTTCACTCTCTACAACAGCGAAATTTAGTATTGCTGTTCGTCGGTATCATTCGCAATCTATGTTTTCTTTGAAAGGTATTCCTGACTTTTGTGTCTAGGCTAACCACATCTATGATAGTTTCAATAGTTTGTGTATATGTCAGTTATAGTAGTCCGCAATGCTGCTTTTCTAATTCTCATTATGATTAGCATGCAATGTACTACCCGAAGTACTGAATTTACTTCTTCTGTACTCTATATTCTAATGTATCTTCTACCTCTTCTCCCTTACGAACATACTTTCTCATTTTCCATACTTAGGAGACTCCCTTCGATAGGCATCTATTTGCCTCTGGAGGATCCGTGAAATAAAAATCAATCAAAAAATCAATCAATCAATGTATAATCATGTAGACCTATTATGTACATCATTCCAGTGCAAGGAAAAGGGAATGCACATTATCATAACTACCGTTGATCTTCTGTTTCTGAAATCAGTCTGAAGGCAGGCGAGAAATGAGCGAGTACGAGTATGCATTTGTCCCACATGTAGTCGGTGAATCGGTGACTTGATTTTTTGATCCCATCCCATGGGGCCAATTGCGCCAAGTTTGCGAAATAGTTCGCGAAAATGAAGGAAGTTGCGAAAGTTGCGAAAGTTGCGATTTCACCAACAACGAAAAGTTGTGAAAAAAAGTGGCGAGCATCTTTGGGAAGGGGCTACCTGCTGGGCTGTAAGTTTGTTAGCATAGTACTTATTCCTTCATTTTACAAAACATACTTCAAATGTCATTTCATTATTTTATGAAGCTCATAGCTTTATAACTGAGACTGGCTTTATAATCGAATATACCGCCATGGCTTTAAAGGTGCAGACATACGGTATCATTGCAAATAACACTGAGTAATTACACAAAAACCAGCATGTTGTGGCTGTGCGAAAGGGGGCATATGCTTTCGCGGCGTGTGTGCCTCAAGCGACAATCCGTGTTTTAACTGTTACCTGGTTGGGAAGGGCACTGTGCCAACCGCATTCCCGGATCCAGAAAAGCAAGGTTTCAAACTAATGTGCCGGACCGAGGGTTGGGCAAACCACTAGTACCGCTACATGTAGTGCCGATACAAATCTGACTGGAACATCCCAGGTTTCGGTCCCTGCCCTGTCTTCAGTGTCGTTGGCTCTCTCCACGGTAGAGTCCACCCAATCGCCAGGTGCTGTGGGTAGCAACGACGCTGCGCCTTCATCACAGTCTCTTGTGATTGCCGTCGATGCTCCAGCCTCCGCATCTACGTCGATGTCGGATTCTGGTGCTTGCATTTGCGCGCCGAGTGTAGAGCAGGTTGTGCGCCCGGCTGTTGGGGAGGTGGACGTTGGAGACAATGGCCGCGGCGTTTGGTCACTGGCTGTTGTTGACATCACCCATCTGATGGGAAGTACCTATGCCGAGGTCATGAAGTGGAGGAAGGATATCTTCATGGTTCCCTTTGGCGACGATGGTGCCCACTTCGTGGCTGATTGGCTAGACTTAGCGGTCTGTTTTGCGATGGAGGTGAAGCTAGGGCTTTTGCGTGGTCGGCTGTCGTGGTGGCGGGCCATCTCCTTCTGCAGCGACCGTTCGGTACATCGGCTGCCAGTGAAAACAAGAAGTTTCTGCACAAGCGTCTATCATTGTGGAAATCTGGGAATATGACGGCTCTGCTCCGTGTAGCGAGGTGTACCCAGGCTCATTTGTCCTCTTCCAGACCGCAATGCCCTAGGGCTGAGTTGGATGATGTCGAGTTCGCCAAGATGGTGTATGGCGATCGAATGGGCACTGCAACACACTACCTGGAGGACAATGGGCGAGGTGGTGTCCTTCCCCTCGACCATGAAATCAGTGGTAGATCCGTTCTTGACATTTTGGGGGACAAACATCCGGATCCGGCTGCTGCGTATCCAAGCATCTTGCTGGCTTATGGTCCTGCTCCACCGGACAATGTGCTCTTTGAAGCCATCGCCCTTTCCCGGGTACGTGCAGCCATCATGACGATGAAAGGAGAAAAATTGAGAAGCTTTGAATCGTTTTTATCAAAATCTAAATATTTGACGCGTTGGAAGGTGGGAATGAAAGGAGCCGCTAGGCCTTCCGGGCTGGATGCCGCGGTGTGGCGGTGGATGGTTTCGATGTTCTCCACAGCCTCTAATGCTTTATGTGCTTCACTGGCCCGAATGGCGAAATGTTTGTGTACAGAGCCTATAGAGCCATCTCACCTTCGTCCTTTTTCTGTCTGGCCGGCTAATACCACTGTACAAGCAGTGTGTGTTGCGCCCAATTGCCATTGGCGAGGTGTTCCGCAGGGTGGTGGGCAAGGTGATAATCGAGCAGCATGTGGTGGCCGTTACCGCTCCGATGCAGCTGTGTGTCGGCGTTCCGTCCGCGTGTGAGGTTGCCGTCCAGGCTCTCGGCAGGATATTTGAACAGGATCTGGATACTGGCATTTTGTTAGTGTATGAGTCATCATGCACTGACTTGCGCCAGTGGGGGTTACCATGGTTACCCCACGCAGCGGCACAATGTCAGCTGAGGGACCTGCTTGCTGATGACCTGACTGGTGTCGCTTGTGACGTGGGGGTGGAACCTCCTCTGATGCCACTTCAGGGTGAGGCAGTATTTCTGGTAACTCGGCTGATGGTGCTCGTGTTGATATTCGGGCTCGTGGCTTCTGGACCAGGCAGCAAAATGCCTTCTTGATGTGCGGGTAACTCACCCGAGGCCATCTTTGCTGTCGGGTCCAGAAGTAGCACGTCAGCTCAGCCAACACCAGCGTCAGAAGAAGCGGCAGTATTCTGACCGGATTAATCAGGTGGACCGGGGTTCCTTCACTCCGTTACTAGCGTTAGTTTTCGCCACCAACTGGCAGTGTGTCCCAGAGGGTAGAGGGGACGGTTTCAAATAGGACACCGGTTGCAAACCGGAACGGACTCAATATTCACTTTCTCTCTTGGTATTTTGATTAGAAAACATATGTCACAGTGAGACTACTATGTGTTATACTCCGAGCCAAAATTTCATGGCTCTGCGATGACCAGAAGCGCCATATCAAGCAGGTGAGTTTTTGACGTGTTGCTTCGCACTGCGACTTGAGTTTTACGACTTTCGAAAAATCAACTTCCTGTCGCAGGTAAACAGCGGCTCGCCTCTCGCCAATAAAGCACCGCATACCAATCAAAACTAATGGAAGCACACACAAGGCTTATTGTTACTCTATACTGGCCGTCGTGGAGCGATAGCAATTACCTAATTTCAGACCCAGAGTGAATTTGACGTGCACTCTAAAACGTGTCCGGTTTGGAGCCACTTCTGATTTGAACTTTTTTGAAGCGAAAAATTGGGCAACTTGGAGGCAATGGGTCAACACCAAGGAGTGGCTCAGTTCGATTGACTCTGGCCCCAGAGCAAACTTCAACATGCCAGTTTCCTTCCACAAACATATTTCGAGTGAAAAATCAACGCTGATTATCGGTTTGGGTCTATACAAATTTGGCTGTTAAAACGTCCCGGTATCGAGCCGTCTCCTCTACCATTTTTCCGAAAATCCTCTCGACTCAGCTGCATGACAAAAACCGTGATGTTCCCTATGCCGACATAATCCGTCATTTACGATACAAGATTAGTCTATCTCTCGTGCGGTGGCAGATAACTTGCTTCCGGGGTTCATGGGCTTACTGACGCGGTGGATCGGGTGCCAGCCGACACCAATTTATCACGGTGCTTTAGCTCACCCGACGCATTAATGAATTATGTCTTGTCATTGACTCCATGTTTTCTTGCTGTGTCTTTTTGAGTCCTGTTGGAGCTTTTTGAGTCCTGTTGGAGCTTTTTGAGTCCTGTTGGAGCTTTTTGAGTCCTGTTGGAGTTTTTTTAGTAGCTTCTGGTATGTGAAAAAGAGAAGAAACACATGAGAACGAGTTATGCAGCAACTATTTAACTGTTTGTCTTAGACATTCTCTTTCTTTGCTGAGTTGTTGTTGCTACTCTTTTGTTTTCCCTCCCCTTACTTTTATTTTTCGCCGTGGTTGGCAATCACCCACTCTCTTATCATTGGCCGGTGTTTCCACCGGGTCTTGAGATGTTTTAATAAAATATAATATAAGCAGTTAAGTGGCTGGGGCGGTACAACTTTTTTGGGAAATGTTTGACTGCATTTTTGAGTTTATCGGCAAGGTGGAGATGAAATTTGAAAATGTTTTCTGGTGAATCTCTGGAGAATAGCCTTCTCTAGCTTCTTATAGTTTTAGTTTTACTTTTGGACAAAATTTGAAAACGTTCATCCTATTCATAGCTATGTTTTATGAAAGGTTCGTGTTATTTTTTCACGGACCTTTCATAAAACTTTTTCAAATTTTGTCCAAAAGGAAAAATAAAACTATAGGAAGCTAGAGAAGGCTCTTCTCCAGAGATTCACCAGAAAACATTTTCAAATTTCATCTCCACCTTGCCGATAAACTCAAAAAATGCAGTCAAAATGTAATCAAAATGACCCCTAAAAAGTTGTACCGCCCCAGCCACCTTAAGAGTAGAGCCCACGCGCTCTCTTCCATTAACACTGCATTAGTTGAACTCATTTCACAATAATCATTGCAACGTTTCGGCAAATTGCCTTCATCAGGTTCACAATGATGTGCAAGCTCCCAAACCAGCATTTGATAAAGGCCAACAACTCTCCTGTCAGTGAGAGGTTGTGAGAAGCCGCGCGAAAACGAGTTCAGCTAATAGCGCTAACATCGGGCGCTTTCGATTTCAACTCAAAAAAAGCAATGATTGACTCAAAAAAACGCCAGTCCGGTAAAAATCAATGGCGAACAAATTGTGGGCAGAGTCACGAGATGGCTTGGTAACAAGTACAGATACAAGTAGGTTGTTCACTGCATGAGAAGGTGACCTAGGCCGTCAAGAAACTGCCTCACTGTAACCTCTCCATCATCGAATCTGCGTTGCAAGGCTCTCAACGGGGGGGGGGGGGGCATTGACTTGTGCATACTGCCTAATATTGGCGACGGATTAATGTTCGCTATTTTCGCGAGAAGAGAGTAACGCGAATATTAACCATCATGAAATCTAACTTCAACAGTGGGTGGATGTAAGGGGCCCCAGTGTTTCGCGAACTTTTACCATCGCAAACTCGCTGGTTCGAAGAAATCGCGAATATTGGGCGATTTTCAGTAGTTGCGAATAACGCGGTTTGTCTGTTGCCCGATGTCCATCTGCAGTAGATGTCCATCTGCAGTAGATGTCCATCTGCAGTAGATGTCCATCTGCAGTAGATGTCCATCTGCAGTAGATGTCCATCTGCAGTAGATGTCCATCTGCAGTAGATGTCCATCTGCAGTAGATGTCCATCTGCAGTAGATGTCCATCTGCAGTAGATGTCCATCTGCAGTAGGGCAGTTTTAGTAACGGACTATTCCTTTTGCAGAGCTTCGATCAGTCGCCACAAATCAGGAAGATCGCGACCAACCGCAGAGGCAAACCTGTTATGCCACCCCTCGACGTGGTTGTTAGCCCTTGTGCAGAGATCTCGGACATTCCACCGTGCAACCGGACAGCTTTCTACCCAGGTCGTGCGGAAATATTCGCACTCCGCCTGGAGTTGAGGCAAGTGCGCTTGCTGCTCTTCCTGGAGAACATCAAATTGCTCCAATACTAGTTTGTACTTGGTCTGTCCGAAGAAATGCAAGGGAGGAATCTCCCAGTCACAGCGGTGGGCGTCAACCGGTGATGAAAATCCCCTCATATGATGGAACGCAGCCATTGGAGCGTTATCTTGACCTGTTCGAGGACATCTGTTCCAAGAACGAGTTCGAAGAAAGCGAATGGCTGCTGCGACTGCGCATCGCGCTAGCGGGTAGCAAAGCGGAGAGGATATGTATTGGATGCAATAATTACGAGGAAGCAAAACGAGAGTTGCTTGCCTCGCTCGGAAAGACTCCGGATAAAGCGTGGAAGACATTGCTGACAGGCAAGCAGCGGTCAGATGAGTCGTTTCATCAATACGTTGTCCGTGTTTGCCGAGAGGTAGAGGTGTGGGCCACACTCGCTATGACAGAAGATGGCGAGGTGGACACCAAGTATAGCGCCGATATAGGAAAAATGTCCCCGGTGCTGCAAGCAATGGCAAAGCAGGTAATCTTGGAGCAATGCGGACCTGAGATGAAGACGTACCTGGTCGAACGGCAGTGCTACGGGATGTCACTGCGCCAGGTACAGGAGCACGGCGCGTCTTACCAGGTCGCGCACGGACGACAGGGTGATACTGCCAGGAAGCCAGTAGAACGATCCGTGCCAAGGCCCACGGCGTCGGCACAGTGCATGGCGATATCGGTCGCAGATGCAGAGAAGCAGCTAAAGTCGCTGCCACAGGAAGGGAGAAAGGGTTTTCTGCAGCGAGAGAGACTCTGCTGGAACTGCCTTAAGTATGGCCATATGGCCAGAGAATGTCGGTCAGGCTCGAGATGCACGAAATGCCAGAGGAAACACCACCTGCTAATACATGATGTGTTGGATAGAGCAGGTTACAGCCGGGAGAAACCGACTGAGATAGTTACGGAGAAGAATGTTGGGTCGTGCTGTCTACACTCGCCAAGTGTGCGGCTGATGACCGGAGTGGCACGAGTTGAGGGAAGAACTCGAAACGCGAAGGTTCGCGTGTTCCTGGACTCGGGTGCTGAGGCGTCATTCGTGACTGCAGCGTTGGTGTCAGCAATCGATGCAGAACACGTTGGGGTTGAAAATGTAGAGGTGAAGCCGTTCGGCGCGGAACCAACCCAACAGCGCATGGATAAGTACGCCATCACGATCCAGGGTAGCTCCGCTAGCATTCGGGTACGCGCGTTCGTGAAACCAACGCTTGAGCTGGACCTGAAGTGCGCAAGTCCGCAGACCGTTGCGCAGTGGCACAGTTGGGGAGTAGAGCTGAGTGACAAGCCTCAACAAGGGACATCAGACGAAATACATATGCTGATTGGTGCAGACTATATCAACGCGGTACTGCACAGCAAGAAGGAAGTTAATGGTGAGACGGTGTGGAACACAGAGATAGGTAATGTATTATCTGGTCCAGCGTCTGCACCAAGTCGAAACAGTCAGCCGGTGACCGTGTCATGTGTCACAGCCCACATCGACAAACTATGGCAGTTGGATGAACCTCCAGAACAACATCAGCACCTGCCATCTTTCCCGCTATGTCGCCAGGGCAGCGGGTACCAAGTGGGTCTCTTGTGGCGAAATGAGCGTCGGCCAACGGATAACTTTGCTCAAGCTAGAGTCATCGCAACGCGGCTTCTTGAAAAGCTGAAGAGGAATGGGAAGCGTGCGCTCTATGATGATGTGCTGATCAGGGAGTACCGCGAGCTTGGAGCAATTGAGCTGGAGCCATGTGAGAGCGATGCCGGGTACTATGTACCGCATCATGGTGTGTTCCGCGAGCACGCTGCAACCACGAAGTTAAGAGTGGTGTTCAATGCCTCGGCGACGGCGCCAGATGGCAAGTCGTTGAACGACATGGTTGACCCTGGACCGTCGCTATTGCCGAGTCTCGCAGGTATGCTATTACGGTTCCGTGAATATAAGAGCGCGCTGCAAGCGGACATCCGCAAGGCTTTCTTCATGGTCGCGGTTAATCCCGAAGACCGTCCGTACCTGCGTTTCTTGTGGCCCGGTCGAAGCGACAGCGATGAACTGTTAACCTGGAGGCTAACGAACCTGCCATTTGGCGTAAACTGCTCGCCATACATGCTTACTGCGGTGATTCAGCATCACTTGAAGGAGCTACGGGCGTTGTCTGCACCCAAAGAGCGAGATCGTATTGATCTCTTGCTCACGAGTTTCTACGTTGACGATTTGGTCTCTAGTGTCTCAAATGCCTCGGAAGCTAAGGAGATGCAAGAGTTCAGCGTGCGTGTGCTTACGGATGCTGGCATGGAGTTACGCAAGTGGCGAGGCAACGAAATCCCGTGCGATCCAGAGGCCGGAGATAAAGTTCTCGGTCTGAAATGGAAAACCAGTGATGACTTGCTCAGCATAGCAGCGCTAGGCGAGTCCGATAGGCCGTCTGTTTGGATCCGGCGATCCCTCCTCAAGTGTGTTGCATCAGTGTTTGATCCGCTAGGTCTAGCAGCACCGGCAGTTGTGCCGGGAAAGATACTGCTACAGCAAGCCTGGAAAGTCGGAGGCGACTGGGATGATATGTTGCCTGATGGCATCGCAGCCGCATGTGCGCAATGGTGGGGAGAGTTGGCCGAAGTGGTGAGCATTGACATACCACGTTGGATTTGCTGCAATCTTGACACGCCGATTGCGCTTCCTGCCTTCGCCGATGCCAGTGAGAAAGCGTTTGGATGTTGTTTGTAT
Source organism: Sycon ciliatum (assembly GCF_964019385.1). NCBI lineage: Eukaryota > Metazoa > Porifera > Calcarea > Leucosolenida > Sycettidae > Sycon > Sycon ciliatum. Next base: position 4,121,615 of record NC_088649.1, on the reverse strand, counting down.
GCAGTCGTCAATGGACAGTCGCACTTGGTATTTGCCAAGGCCAAAGTGTCACCTGTGTCTCCGCCCACGTTAGCCCGCCTTGAGTTACAAGCAGTATGTTTAGCGGCTCGCTACGCTGAGTTTGTGGTGAAGGAGCTGCGTGTGACCGTCACGCAAGTCTATGGCTGGACTGACAGTCTCACTACCGTTCATTGGATCAGTAATCCATCGTACAAATGGAAAACATTTGTGGCTAACCGCGTCAGTCAAGTCCAAGAGATATCGAAGAAGGTCGGCATTGTGTGGAACCATTGCCCAGGCCTTCACAACCCAGCAGATTTACCGTCGCGTGGGAGTAGTGCACAGCAGATCCGTAGTCCGTTCTGGAGGGGCGGACCAACCTGGATCACGGAGCCCAATGACTGGCCCACCGCATCCTCAACCGCAGCTACAGATGAGTCCAGTGTAGAAGTACGAGTGTCAGCCACCACCTGTAGTCGAGAATCTGATAAGGAATGGTGGCTCCGATTCAGTAAATGGTCGAGGGCACAGGGCATGGTGACTCGGATGTTGCAGTGGAAGCACACTGAGCCTCGTGCTGAACTCTATTTTGCAGCAGACAACGTATTGTACCGCATCGTTCAAGCCGCATGTTTCGCTGAGGATCTTGAGCTGATCAAGCAAGGTCAACCAGTGAAGCCTGGGTCGAAGGTGTATCAGCTTGCACCGTTTCTGGATGAGCATGGAGTGCTCAGAGCCGGGGGACGACTTCAGCACAGCGAGTTGGCGTATGGAGCCAAGCACCCAGTCCTGTTAGGCAAACATCATCTGACCGAGTTGCTGTTGGAGAAAATGCATGTTGAAAGGATGCACCAAGGTGTAGAAGGAGTCTTGTCGTTCATCCGTCAGAAATTCTGGATTATCGGTGGTCGACGGGCGCTACGCAACATTACTCAGCGATGTGTTACATGCCGCCGCTACAAGGCTAAGGCTGCCTCAGAAGTCTGCCCGCCGCTGCCGGAAGACCGAGTTGTTCACGAGAGGCCGTTCGCAACTACCGGCATCGACTATGCTGGTCCGTTGTACGTGCGCCGTGGTGAGTCATCTCCGAAGGTATGGATAGCATTGTTTGTGTGTGCCACCACCAGAGCAGTTCACTTGGAGGTGGTCGATAGTTTAAGTACCGAGTCATTCTTGATGGCTTTTCGGAAGTTTGTCGCGAGACGTAGTTTGCCGTCTCGGATCAGGTCTGACAACGCTACAACGTTCAAGGCGGCATCTGACAAACTGGGTGTGCCATGGATGTTCAATCCTCCAGCTGCACCATGGCATGGAGGCTTCTATGAGCGAATGGTTGGTACAGTGAAGAGTGCCTTGAAAAAGGTAATGGGAACAGCGTTTCTGAAGGTTCAGGAGCTTGAGACCATCTTGTATGAGGTTGAAGCAGTGGTGAATAGTCGTCCGTTAACTTATGTGTCTGATAGCCTGGATGAGCCACCAGTAACCCCTGCAATGATGATGGGTAACATTTGGATGTCGTCAGCGAAGCCAGCAGGTACCCCGGACGCTACGCATATGTCAGCGAGATTGCGTTACCTCAGTCAGACACTGAAGCATGTCAAGAATCGTTGGGAGGTGGAGTACCTAAGTCAGCTGAACAAGCACCAACAGACCATGTCGCGCCCTTTAGCTGTGGGTGATGTTGTCTTTGTTCTCGATGATACCAAGCGCAAACAGTTCTGGCGTTTGGGACGGATCATCGAGTTATTCCCTGGTCGAGATGGCAAGCGTCGTGTTGCCAAGGTTAAGTTGAGTACCAGTACCCTGTTGAGGCCGATCCAAAGGTTAGTGCCATTAGAAGTATCGTCACAGGACGTGGCTCCTGGGCTTGCCGATACCGCTCAACCTGCTATCGTCCCTCAGCAGCCAGCGTATGAACCGCCAGCACCGTTACCACCACCACGGCAGCAGGAGATGACGCGTTCTGGGCGCGTAGTCAGAGCCCCGGATCGTTTTTGACTTGTGTGCATTGTTGTACGGCGGTGAGAAGCCCTTTGGTGGGGAGAATGTTGTAAACCACCAGTTCTCAATTGGGAAAGGCCTTCGCGCTTATGGCATTGTATTCGTTGAAATGTTGTATTTCGACTCCGCCGTACCGCTGATGTTGCTGCATGGCATACGCTATATGCGTTGTGTGCGTTTTGCTGTATACGCTGTTATGTCCAGTTTTATATGCTTATGTTTGCATGTACGCTGTTTCTGCATGCTATAAATAGCTGGTGTTATTAGTGTTCATTGTTAATTATCAGATGAAGTGAAATATACTGTGTAAAGGAAAAGAGTTGTCCTCGTGCCGTGTGGTCGTACGATCCTGACAATTTAGAGAATCTTGCAGGGTTCACAACAGTAATACTAACGTGATGGTAATAATACAGTAGGTATCGGTTATAGCGTGGGTGTTTGAAAAACGACATTATTTTGATTCTTATAATTATTGCCGATATTTCTCACACGCGATAAATCACGTGTGACATACCATATGCGCGCACGTTTGGCATGTGGACACGTACACATGATACACACGGATCAATCAGACTCGCGGTCGTACTAGGCGACTGCGGAGCAGCGGATGCGAGAGAAGTCGGAGGAAAGAGTCCGACTGGACAGAAAAAGTGATTCTCCAATACGGCCTTGGACATAACTCTCTTTTGTGTTGAATATTATTGTATTGAGTATGCACAGAGCACAGATGTTATTACTACAGGCGATACACTTTGCACTAATCTGGCATATTTTGCTACACAAAATCCATTATTAGGGCCGATATATTCTACTATGCGATAATACTGCTTGTAAGAATAAACATACACATAAAATATGTGTTATGATTATGAAAAAATGAGTGTTCATTCTTCATATTAGCCCCCCCCCCCCCCCCCTCCCCCCAGTATAGCACGACCTAATGTTTTTTTATTTTATTAAATTTTTTATTTTTTATGAAAGTGCACATGCCTACATAGAATGGAAGATAACAAGAACATCAAGAGAACATAGGGGACTACAAAGGGCGTGTAGGTGCTATTGAGCTGTGCCGGTGAGGTGAAGTGCGCTCCCCCGACCAATGGTCTCGGGATCAAGGCGCACATCACGCACCATGGGGGAAAGGGAGAGAAGAAAGACTGTGTGTGAAGCGTGAGAACCTGAGAGCCAGACAATGATGGATGTGACACTGTGTCACCACAGCCACAGCTCGTCTCATCACTTACACGCCCCATTTTGGCGCGACCAATTACGTTAGCGCTCAAATATAAGCGAGCTCATTGCACACGTAACCCATAATGTGCAGGCCCACGTTATTATTACCATCACGTTACAGTGCGTATCGGTTATAGTGTGGTCGTATACAAGAATATACTGCTTACAACACACGGCATAAACTAGTAGTAGTTTAAGGTTAAGCTTATTATTTACACCCAAAGCATGCTAGCAGCGCAACCTTATACAAAAATTTAATAAAGAGGAAAGGAACAAAAAAAAAGGAGCAACACGTGGTGTACCGTCCATGTACGTACTGCTGCTGTCTGTATTCATTGTCACACTGAACCTCTCTATTGTCACACTGAACCTTGCAAAACAACTTTTCGGCTGCAACAACTTTTCGGCCAAATATGATCAGACCGAAAATAGAGTAAGTCTTATCAGCTGACAAGGTTTCCCTGTACACATGGCACAGGTGCATGTAGTCGACTTGCAGAGCATGCATTGTTGCTGAGCATGCATTGTTGCGTCACCATGGTCACAGCCAGCCCGCAGTCATGACAGCACTGGCGCCTTTCGGATCCTCTTTCGATCCTGTTGTTGGTATGGGTCCAGACTTGCATCCTTCGGGGAAAGGGGTGCCCTTTCCAAGCAAGCTGGCAAATCCGCCAGTTCGTGATGCCAGACTGGGTCCTTCCAGTCGGGGACCCACTCATCCATGCTGCCAAGAGTAAAATGATAACCCCTCAAGAGTGTGCAACTCCTGACACCCTTTCTATGGGGTTCGCCGACGGCGAAAACTCACATCACGCGATGTACGTAACGTCGTTGTAAGTTCCAGCCAGTTTAGCGAGCCACGGAGCAATAAAAAAAAGCACTCCCTGACGGAAAACTTGTACGCAACTCACCGGCATGATTATGGCAGATATGGGGATTGTGCGCACACCATCCTTCATTGTACATCGTACTTCGAAGTACGAAACTTACCTGAGACACGTAATGTGAGTTGTCGTCGTCGCAGACCCCCTAGGGCCATGTGCAGAGTGCACACTCTTGGAAGCTTACTTACCAGTAGAGTCAGACCTCGCCTAACCGCACACATCCGTTTCCCACTAAAAATACTGTATCCGGATAGGCGAGGGTATCGGATACTCCAACACACATACTGCATGTATGCATGACATTATGCTGTAAATCAGCGACCAACGGTTTTCTTCCGGATGGCGAGGGATCCGGATAAAAGAGGACCGGATAAGCGAGGTCTGACTGTACTCCGGATGCTACTGAAAAAAAATCACAGCAACACGTGCACGCAACAGAGGCAGGTTACTAGTAGCCACCAGAGGCCATACTGCAGCGCTATGGTCAATGTACATCCAATAAGATACAGAAGAAGCGCGTCAGAAGACAGAGAATAGGAGTGACATGACCGCAAGACATAACGACTTCAGTCGGAGTGTCCCGTGGCACCTCACAGGATACTGAGCGCGGCACTCAGTGACTGGCATTTTGAACCTTGAGATTACAGGAGTGTGCGTGTTCCTCTTGCGAGAAGTGTTGGAAAGGCCAAGTTTGTAAACAACCTCGAAAGTAGACCGATGTTTAAAACCCAAGAGAGCTGTGATTTCACGGCGAAATAAGCTCAAAATCTGTCTCCTCGTACATCAAAATCCGCCGAAAAAGGGAAAACTTAAAACGCCGAAAAGTGCTGATCTTCCCCCTCGGCTGATCTTCTGTCTCGAGCGGGCAGCTATGGCTGTGACGCTTCAACCTCTACAACTCCGAGGAACCTTTGTAGTAGCAGAATGGACATTCGTAGAAGCTCTCAACAGTGATTATAATTACGATCAAATAGAAAATAAGACAGCTGACGAAGTTCAGACGTCAACAAAAAAGAGTAAAAGACGACGGGCAAAAGCAATGGGGAACGAAAAGAGAACAGGAGACAGACAAAGGAGAGTTGCTACAAATCAAACTATGGTTATTTGGTGTGTCGACACTCCAACACACAGTGCTGACCCTGAACATCATGAGAAGCACTGAGGGTTTGAGCAGAGAAGAACGTACTCTGTTCAAAAAGTCTTCGCAACACACCAGGCAGAGGGGGAGTCCCCTACAGGTCCGGCGCAAGTGCCTCGCCGTCCGGTGATGATGACAGTCAGCTTGTAGGTAAGTGATGAGTTTCAAGCACAGTGGAACATGACTGGCGGAAGCAGTTGTTGATCAGCCCAACCATACCATCACCATTCATCCTTTGTGTATGATAGGGCCGCGGGCACACATCGCTTCTTCAGCAGAAAACACCCGCTGGTGGCCAAAGAGTTGGCCCGGTCACGGCCTGACCAGGCGGACCGGTTGCGCCGCGTCTGTCCAGGAAGCATGCCCGATCACACAAAGCCATCGTCCAGTACGGGTAAGGTTAGCTCCATGCCAGCGTCCGCCAGGCATTCCACAACCGGACCCAGCGAGAAAGCATCACTATTCTCAAAGGTACCTGAGAACAGCAGGGCACATACACAAGCAACAAACACGCAATCGTGCACGCGTACACACACATACATACATATACACACACACGCACGCACACACACACACACACACACACACACACACACACCAAGACACACACAGATATCAATCACCGCTTCCTTCGAGACTATAGCGAAGGATTAAACTACGAAAAATAAAACCATGAAAAGGATTAACAGTGCACGTGTCATTTCATCTAAACCTTAAGTCAAGGCTGGTAGGTAGGTTTCAAGAACAGTTTCCAGTGATCAGAAATAGCAATAAAAAATTATTTCCTTGAAGAAAACTAGGTCATACAGTACTAGACAGATGCAGCCTTTCCAAGCGTGTGCCACCGCCTTGCCAGGAAGCTAGCCTTTCCAAGCGTGTGCCACCGCCTTGCCAGGAAGCTAGCCTTTCCAAGCGTGTGCCACCGCCTTGCCAGGAAGCTAGCCTTTCCAAGCGTGTGCCACCGCCTTGCCAGGAAGCTAGCCTTTCCAAGCGTGTGCCACCGCCTTGCCAGGAAGCTAGCCTTTCCAAGCGTGTGCCACCGCCTTGCCAGGAAGCTAGCCTTTCCAAGCGTGTGCCACCGCCTTGCCAGGAAGCTAGCCTTTCCAAGCGTGTGCCACCGCCTTGCCAGGAAGCTAGCCTTTCCAAGCGTGTGCCGCCGCCTTGCCAGGAAGCTAGCCTTTCCAAGCGTGTGCCGCCGCCTTGCCAGGAAGCTAGCCTCGTCCCACGGACAACATCGCAACTCAGTGTTCACCACCAGCACCAGCTACAAACAGTGCCCCCCCCCCCCTCCCTCCCTAACATTCTCCACCGTCTGTTCCCATACAGAGTAGTAGATGAACGGAACAGGCTACCACAGGACATGTTCCCGGAACAGGCTACCACAGGACATGTTCCCGGAACAGGCTACCACAGGACATGTTCCCGGAACAGGCTACCACAGGACATGTTCCCGGAACAGGCTACCACAGGACATGTTCCCGGAACAGGCTACCACAGGACATGTTCCCGGAACAGGCTACCACAGGACATGTTCCCGGAACAGGCTACCACAGGACATGTTCCCGGAACAGGCTACCACAGGACATGTTCCCGGAACAGGCTACCACAGGACATGTTCCCGGAACAGGCTACCACAGGACATGTTCCCGGAACAGGCTACCACAGGACATGTTCCCGGAACAGGCTACCACAGGACATGTTCCCGGAACAGGCTACCACAGGACATGTTCCCGGAACAGGCTACCACAGGACATGTTCCCGGAACAGGCTACCACAGGACATGTTCCCGGAACAGGCTACCACAGGACATGTTCCCGGAACAGGCTACCACAGGACATGTTCCCGGAACAGGCTACCACAGGACATGTTCCCGGAACAGGCTACCACAGGACATGTTCCCGGAACAGGCTACCACAGGACATGTTCCCGGAACCGATGCCCCAGCTGAAGTCCCTGCAATCCTTCAAGACGAAGGTCCACCGCCACTTGCATGGTACTATTTGGCTCTATGCAACGGACTCCCTATGAGTCTGTGTTGCCCTATGACGAGCATCCAGCCACATCCATTATCTCTTTCTCGCTGGTTGACTCTCTATCTTAACTTCTTTCTTGTGGCTCTCTCTCTCTCTCTCTCTCTCTCTCTCTCTTTCTCATTTTATCATTTTATCTCCCTCCCTCCCTAGCTGCATTCCTATCGATGCCTGGTCGTAGGCTATGATTCCGAGACCTCCAGTCGGATGAGCCTCGCCAACCACATAAGGCACATCGCCCCTACTCCCCTTTGTCTTGTTGTCCAGTGTCACTTCAGTTGTCCTCTTTCCCTCATTGTTAGTGGGCTGTGTTTGCTAACTGTTAGTAAAAGAAAGAAAGTCCCACCCCATCTGGTCCCATATTCACCAACCACGCAAGCCAGCAAGAGCAACGGGTACTGGAAGCAATAGGAGTTGATATCAAAAAAGTAGTTTTCTTTTTAGACCAAGAGTGGCATATTATGACTAATAAAGATCGAAATATTTACGATACTTTTCTATCTTTATAAGTGATATATACCACTCTTGGGGCATGTTCGATTGGTAAGGATCGGGATCGCGATCCAGATTTCAGATCCGTCGGATCCTTCAGAGTCAACTGGACACTTTTTGGGGCCTTGACTGTTGCCATGTTGACGAAAGTAATAAAAAGTTGTACTCACCGCGCCAGTTGTACAAAAAGTCAGCAAGGTCTATCACGATCCAAGTGTGCGTACCACAATGTGTACAAAAACGATTTTTACCCGCCATATACGCACAAAGGTCACATTTGGATCCGTTGGATCCGGTCAACCCTGCTCCCCGAGGTGGGTTGACCGGATCCAAATCCGAAGGATCCGGATCCGGATTCGACCAATCGAAAGGGTGCGAATCCAGTGGATCTGGTGGATCGGGATCCCGATCCTACCAAACGAACATGCCCTTGGTCTAAAAAGAAAAAATACTTTTTTTAATATTACAATGAGAGTGGCTAACCAATGAGTTGTCCACCAACTCAATATGAGTTGAAACTGGATGACGGCACGCCTATAGACAGCAGACAACAGCACCACCAGCAGCAGTTCAGCGGCCAATTCTCACCATTCAGAGCCGAGTGGAAGGTTCTCTGCGCGTGCACGGCCTGCTTAAACAGCGCCAGCGCCATGTAGAACGTCCAGTCGGGCAGTTGTCGCCGTTGCTGCTGCTGCTGCTGCTGCTGCTGTCCCGACGAGTGCTCTAGACCACGCTGCTCACAATACGATGCAATGTAGTCGTCTTCCGACGGGATTCCCCTCGCATCCAGGTCCACACCCACTAAACCTACAGCAGTGGATGGGAACACATACACATGCACATACACATGCACATACACATAGACATGCACATACACGTGCACATACACATACAGTTCAAACAAACAACAAAGGTGAAAAGCCGCGTATAGTGCTCTGGACATTTATGCATCAAGCACTCTGCTTCGAGCTGCCTCCACCCACCCTGTTTTCACTTACAGATGAGCAGCAGTTAACAACAGCCATTAAAACACAGTATGGAGTAGAAACCCTAACCTTGGAAGCATGGCAGACCGTCATCAACGTGATACGCTACACAGTTATCCGCCAGGTTGGCAAGGGGATTTCCCACAGCTATGTGCTTCAGGCTGGCTATCACCGCGGAAACCGACTCTCCGGTGTCCATGACAACAAGGTTATCCAATCTGGAGAGAACAGAAAGAACAAAACGGGACGGTACGGCATACGTGGGTCACGAAAGCCATTCCGTGTCGACTACTGAACCAAATCTTGTAGGGCTGCATGGACACCAAGTGCACGCATACTGCCATGGGCCACATATCAGTCAATCCGACTCAGGTCTTGCTGCGTGTATACTATCGTATTATTTCCCCGTAAGTTAGTTCTCCCCAATGACTTAGTACTCCCCTATAAAAAATACACTTTCCACTGCCGAGGTTATCACCCCGAAAGACAGTTCCCCCCGAAAGATAGTAAGTTCGCACTCGTCCTACATGTACAGACACCGTACAGTACATACATCATATGCACGGACACTAGAGTTGCGCAGGCTTCCCACTGCGTGTCATTTACCCCCGATAAAAAAGTACTCCCCGAAAGATAGTACCACCCCCGAAAGTTAGTACTCATGTGGCTGCTAAGTTCGAAAGTTAGTACGTACTAACTTACGGGGAAATATGGTAGTGTGAGTGCATTTCTGATATAAAGAACTTCAGCTATAAAGAACTAATTCTCCTGCACAACGGTGTTCGTTATATGGCCCAGAATCTGCGAAAACCAGGCTTAGGGTGAAAATCATTTTTTTGAGAAAAATGATGTTTTGTAAAAAGGTTGTCGCGTGGACGATCGAGTGCAGTGAAGTGGAACCAAAGAGAATCTTGCTTGTTTGAAGAAGTAGCAGTCATGGCAGGAAGGGTTTCAGCAGTCAGGGAAGTCAAAGGGCTTCCGGTAGAGTATTCCCTGCTACTCCTCTAGTCACAACGAAGAGTTTTTGAGCTGATCGAACGGATTCCATCTCCTACACTCAGGGATGGCGAAATTTCTGCGCTAGCTGCTGCTGGCGGAATATGGTGAAGAAAATCGTCTCCAGTTAGAGTCGTGATGGCGATAGCGAGGATAACCTGGACGACATCGATCCAGCCAATCGAAGTACGGAGATACTAGCTGTTTCTGGGCCTCACGCAAAGGGAACGCGCGCAGCGGAGCTCATACGTTTGCAGCAAGTTCACGAGTAAAATGGCTTGAAGCGCAGTGTGAAAACGGTTTTGAATTGAAGTCCTTGGCGATGAAG